>NC_142694.1:3951893-4103409 GCF_029641045.1 Salvia hispanica
AGGTCACTAGACCGGCCAACCCATACGCTGGCTCACGGTCTAACATTGGTATACACTAACCCAAGTAGAGTTTGCAGCTCTACAAGGATCCGAATTCGATTAAATCAATAGTGGCATAGCCACAAGGGATAGGCACGACAAAACAAATTAAGGCATGATAACACAGATCTCATTCTCATCAATACAGATTTAGGACGATGTCCTTATATTAAAAGAAAAGCCCACCTCGACGGCTTAAATCGCAAGTATTCTCTTCCCCTTGGTATCACGCTGAGAGCGCGAGTTATCACCTTTAAATTATATGTATCACAAATCAGTCTAAATCATTGATTAAAATCATGCATGTTCCCAACGTTTCCCTTTTCCCATCAATTCGTTTTAATATCACCATTCAAAATCAAGACATGATTATCACATCACTCTTTATTCGCACTACAACTCCAGATTTATCATCAAAATATGTCACGCATGAGTGTTTTACAACACACATCACATGCACACACACAACACACATGCACGCACACTGATGCATGCACACACACACACACGATCCACACACACACACACACACATATGCATCCCATTCATCAATTGGTTTCCCATTCACTCGATCTATATGCATGAGGGTTCAAGAACACCGATTAATCGGTTAGATGAGAAAAGATTGATATAAAAATACCTTTTCTTGATAGAACGAACAGTAGAACAAGTAATAGCCTTGATTCTTCAACAATTCTTTGAGTTTCAACTTCAATTCTTTGTAAAGAATGAAGAGATCTTGAATAAAATAGAAAACAAGTTGAAGAAGGAGTGGAGGAAGAAAATAGCGTGAATGAGGGAAAGAGGGAGGCGTGTAGTGTGGCTAGGGTTAGAGTTTTTCTCTCTTATTTATAGAGTTCAAGAATATAATCCCACAATTAAATAAATAAAGATTTGAACAGATATGGGGGAGGAAGTTGGCGTTAAATCTGGTGAGAAATAAGGGGATTTCGAAATCTTAGGCTATTTAATTAGCCTATGATTTAATTTGGTATTTCACGGAACAGAATAAAATATCACGGAGCAGAATAAAATAATAAATCCTCCCAAATAAATATGGAGTAGGCGATTTTTATGCCTAGGATTTAAATTCAAATCCTAATTTAAATGGGATATGACAAGATCTTCTTAGATGGTAAGATATGCTAGAATATTTATATTTATTCATGGAAGAGAATAAATAAGGGATCAAATAGTATATTAAAATAATTCCTTCTCCCATAAATAGGAGATTTTCAAAAATCTCCATGCAATAAGGTAGGTTTCGAAAATTCCATAGAGGAATTAGAAAATAATTTAACTTTGGATTTAATTTGGATAATTATCCCAAGTAAATAATTAAATCCAAGAAAAAATAGGATTCCTTCTCCAATAATAATAGGAGTCGAAAATTCCAATAATATGTGTAGGATATTTATGAAAATCCTATTTAGTCTCACTCATCCCTTGGGAAATAATTCGCCACAATTATATTACTCCGCATCAAAGTATTCACATAAAATCAACCAATTTTACTTCCACCTCATTTTCTCAACACATTGATCTTTCAACGGCCACGTCATATTTTCCACATCTTTGACTATTCAACAGCCACATCATATTTTCCACATTTTTTACTATTCAATCAATCTCAACTCCAAAACGCAATTAGGTCACAAAGAAATCATGTAATTAAATCACTCATCAATTAATCCACATACTCCATAGCATTAAAAGCATTCAATGCAAAAAATTTGTAACCCGAAAATTAGGGTTCGAAAAAGTAGGGCGTTACAGAATATCTAATGGCTATTATTTAGTTGCAGTTAACAATTAAGTTATGAGTTAGCAATATAACACTCCCATGTATAGATATGTATAGATAGATAGATAGTGAGGTATATCATGCATAATAGAATTATTTTTATATTTGACTACTATTTCTAACTTTATTCTCTCTTCATCTTTCTTATTTTATTATATTTCATACTTTATTTTCTTTACCTCATATTTTAAATATTTATTTCTTAATTTTCGTACTAAAAAGAAACGCTTCTTCTATATATTAACATCGATGAGAGAGTATTTGTTAGCCTATTTTGGTCTCTATTTTGGATACGTGCAGTCTATTTGTTAGCCTATAATCTCAACAGATTTTTATACATTTTTTAATTTTTATACTACCTCATCTATTCTTGAAAAATAATTTTTTTTGAAATATCACGGATTTTAGACATCAAGTGCAGACCAAACGAGAAAATGGACTCGTTCCCTTTCCTCGCCGTGCTATTCCTCATCACCGCCGCAACATGGTTCATCTCCTCCCGGCGCCGGAAGAATCTCCCGCCGGGCCCCTTCCCCCTCCCTATCGTCGGCAACATGCTCCAGCTCGGCTCCCAGCCCCACGTAACATTCACAAAGCTATCTTTGTGGGCCACGTTTAATTCTTATAGTGGGCTTGTTAAGCATGTTACATTTCATGGGTTTTTAAATTATAGAATGGAGTACTATACTAGTACTACGTAATATGGAGTATCTTTTATTTCTCGTAAGGCAATAAAAGTACGTGTAAGAGTAAACGAATGCTTCGTATAAAAAACATAAATGTTTATTTTGATTGCACTTATTTATGCAAAATAATAAACGATTATGTGACATTTCTTTCCTGATCAAGGGCGATATATACAACTATACTTAAGAGATGGAAGCAAACTATTCACTCGACTGGTTCGAAAAGCACTTTAAATATGTGGGTGTCAATGGTGTCGGCAGCATGATATGCTCTATAATAATAAGTCTTGGCAACTGCCATAAACGTTTTCTTGATATTTCTGTTGATGCCTCCTGACTTCTCAAGCACCAATTTCACCAACATCTGCATGTCTTGTTCAAGTTCCTTATTTTTTATTGTTGCGTTATGCCCATCTCCTCCCATCTCCTATATATCATTACCAACATTATGTTCATTATTTCCTTTTATATGCATAATAGTGTCTGAGGTCTACCTTTTGGATTTGAATCAAAGAAAGCTGGTGACAGATTTTGGTTGTTAGGCTAGAGAGAGCTTTGTACTCGTCGTGCGAGAGTATCTCTTTCCTATGACCCGCGCAGATGTTCAATGTGTTGGTTAGGAGCTCTGCGTCGTCTGCTTTACCATCTTGCAGCTTCTTTAGCCACACGCTCCACTGCAATTGGAAGAAATTATTTTATACAAGTAACTACTTAGGACTAATGGACTACTATAGAATATTACTCCAGTAGTAATTACTCACCGCGGTTTCCAACTGGCGTTTGGTGTATCGGTTGAATCCCCCGAGGAACTGAGTGAGGGTGGTCGCGGCCCCATCTTCTTTCTCCCCACTGTTTATGCTGCCAAGCTCATTCAAAAGGCTTTGTTTCTCCTCAAAGGATCTAGAAGTGATCATCTTAGAAATGACTTGGGATTTGGCCCACGCCATTCTCTCGTTGGTCCTCTCGAGCTCAAAGATGCTTGAGGTTGCCATGAAGTAATAAAGGAGAAGTTCCTTTTTGCTTATCCCGAATCTTTCGATGCCACAGCTCTCGTACCATCTGCTCAATCAAATGTCAATGATATCTTAGTTAGTGATTAGTTGACAAAAAAATTAATTTGTGAATTGGGGCATACTCTTGCATGTAGATCCATTCGAATTGATGTTGCGCTTGGCATCTCTTGAAATCAGTCTTGGCTAGGTCGTGATACGTGTCGTTGCTGATCTCCGGCATCCTGTATAGTGTCTTTCCGATCCATGCATCGCCGGAGCCAGCGTAGTATTGGATGTAGTACTTGGCCTCAACACGAGGTAGGGTGGCGAGCCATGGCATCTCTAGCCCCAACTTTATCTGTAGTTGAATTAAATTTAGTATTATGAATTGAAGGTATGGGTACAAGTTAAAAGCTTACACTATTGTTTTTAGCACTACCGAAACTAGGGGTGGGTAAACGGTTTTCGGTTAATCGGTTAACCGAGAACCGAACCGAAACCGGTCGGTTATCGGTTAACCGATAACCGACATTTACGGTTATCAGTTCGGTTCCGGTTTAAAGTTTTGCTAAATGTCGGTTATCGGTTATAACCGATAACCGTCGGTTATAACCGGTAACCGGATTAAATTCAATTTTAATTTTAATTATATGTTTATTTAATACTAGAATAAAGTATAATTTACTTCAAACTTTGTCACAATTGAAGAAATTATAATTTATATCTAAATTTTGTCTAAATCAATGTCAAAAAAAGTTCATTTTAATTTGTGTCACTATCAATTAGAGTATTATACTTATAAATTTATATCTCAAAGTCAATAAAGTTCTTAAGAATTACTATTTTGATTTTAAATATAGAATAACCCTTCACTTATTATTGGAGACAAGTTTTTAAAGTATAGAATATAGATCATGTAAAGTTCAAGTCTTTTAAAGTGCCTAAACAATTTATATATTACTTTTAAATAGGAGTATAATAATAATAATAATAATAATAATAATAATAATAATAATAATAATAATAATAACAATAATAATAATAATAATAATAATAATAATAATAATAAAAAGTAGATGAAAACTTAAAAGTTAAAACAATAAATAATTTTAAATTCAATTATATTTTTAATTAATAATAACAGAAATTGTAATTTACTTTTAAACTTTGTCACAATAGAAGAATATGTAATTTACTTCCAAATTTTGTCAAAGTCTCATGTTGCATATTTGCAATGTCAAAAAAATCTATTTTAATTTGTTAACTATTAGTTATTTATACTTATAAAGTTATAATATATCAAATTCAATAAAGTTTCTAAATATATTTTTAAAAATAAGATCTCTCAAAGTTAACGAGTGCTTAAGCAATACTACTATTTTAAAAATAAGATAACCTTTCACTTATTATTAGAGAAAATTTTTCAAATTTTAGATCATTTAAAGTTTAAGTCTATTAAAGAGCCTAAATAATAATAATAATAATAATAATAATAATAATAATAATAATAATAATAATAATCTGTAATTTACTTCTAAATTTTATCAAAGTCTCATATTGCAAATTTGCAATGTCAAAAAAGTCTATTTTAATTTGAATTTATTATGGTGTAGGATGAAGTTGAATGATTATGACTAAAATGCAAAAAAATATGATAAAAAATTTGACGTTTTCGGTTTTACAATCATGCAGAAATACGTAGAATTGAGAATACACAAAATCAATTAACAAGCGAGAAAATTTCAGAATTTTATATATTATAGATTGAATCATTGAATTGAATGATTGATCATTGAAGGATGGCAGTGAAATAGTTAATTCAACTTTCGGTGATAAACTAATAGTGTGATTAGGTGTAGGTTGAGTTATCTATCACAACCTTAATCATGCAAAATAAACATTTGAATAAGTTAAATCAATTCGGTTAGTTCGGTTATAACCGAGAACCGATCGGTTCTAACCGAGTCGGTTAATCAAGTAACCGAACCGAAGATCGGGTCGGTTCCGGTTAGTTTTTTGAAGGCATTTTGGGATCGGTTAACCGACAAGTCGGTTCGGTTAATAACCGAACCGACCGAATAACCAGCCCTAACCGAAACCCTTTCGCACTTAGTACATAATTGAAGGGAAAAAAAAAAATTTCGAATCGTAAAAAAGTTACCACATGGATGGGCTTTAATTGAGCAACAGAATTGGAAATTTGTCTTCTTGGATCTAAAATATATACCTATTTCATCTCTCCCCTATGCTAATTATCTTTGATGGAAAATATAGTACTAAATGATAGTGAGAGAGGGAAAGATACCTCATCAGGCAAGTGCTTAGATATAACCCATTTATCCAAAATCTGATTATCAGCTAATTTTTCTTTCAAGAAATCGTAGGCAAACTTGGCTGCATCTTCCAAGATCTCCTCTCCGGGAAACCGGAGTTGAGAAGCTCTGTAGAGATTGTATATCGGAGAAGGTGACTCGATCATCTGCCCACCGTAGCATGAGAATTTTCCATCTTCCTGCTTGAAATTCCTCAGAACATCTGTGGGGACCAAAAAATATTTAGTTAAATCTACTTGAATGAAAATAACAAGATTGATAATTAGTTGATAATTAAATATAGTACATACTTGGATCAACTTCATATCCATGCATTCTGAGAAGCCTCACTCCCATGGATGTATCGTCAACATCACAAAACTCAGATTCTCTCCCACTGAAAACCCCTTTATCTGTCCAATACCTGCAATTCAAATAGCTAATTAATTTAATTTCTGTTCAAGTTATAAAAAAAATGTTAATTAATTTATTATTAAGTTAATGTATGCATACTTGTGGATGTGGCTTAAGCATTCAGCAATCTCCGACTCGAAAAAGCGAGAAATCCCAAGGCGCTGCAGCCGGTCGATCGCCCAGAGTCTTCCGAACACATCGACGGGATAAGTGTGTGGCGCTGCGGAGTAATTAATCAAATAATTAGAACTATAATTACAATTAGACTAATTAATTAATTATAATGTAGTATTTAATTACCTCCTCCATTGAAAGTTTCTACAGTGTTTTTGATGAATTTGTAGCATTTTTGATCTTTGGTTTGCATGAAAGCAAAGGCGGTGGAGGAGGGAGAAGTGAGGAAGGAACCATCAGCTGATTGCAGTTTCAAAAGTTTGTCCCAATCCAAATTTTCTAAGCCTTCCAAACTGAATAACAATGATGTTGGCATTTTGTGCATAATCTCAAGTGGAATCCTGCAATGGAAAATACACATTTGAATTTAATTAAATATAGCAACCATGTAGGAGTAACTTTTTTATGTATGGAAAGTTAAATAAGGCGAGTATATTATTGACTCAACATCCAACCCATCCAACTTGTAATTGTTTATTCTACCTAGTACTTAATTTTAAATTCCATCGGTTCATTTGAGGCGTCTGCGAACACAAAAAATATGACTATTAGTTATGAACGGATACAATGTACTGTATATCACTGAGAGGGACGGTCCCAAATATTGATTGAATAAAATTTAAGTAGGATTAAGTAATCTTTTAATTGTGACATCTTAATTTAAATTAATACTACTATATGTTAATTTCTAATAATGATTTTAATTATGATTAGGTTAACACTCAAACCTTTTCAACTTTTGTTCTCTGGTGTGATAAACCTCGTGCACCGCGGGCGCGTCGTAAGGAAGATCTTCGATACCCATGCCCTTGGCCTTTTGAAGCAGCGCCGGAAATACGACTTCAAAACCACACGTCATGTGCTCCTTATTACCCTCCGTGAGCTTATCAACATTTTCTTTGATGTACGTCACTCCTACAAGTAACGTGAAGTCGAAACACAATTCATCATTAAGAAATTAAAAAATAGTATAATAAAGTATTTTTAATCATAAATTAAATGGGCTCCCTACCTCTTTTGACCTTGTCATCGTGAACATTCCACGATCTCAAGGCTACAACACATGCAATGGTGTTAACGAGGCGATCATAAACACAAGAAAGTTTTTGATCGCCCCAAGATCCATCCTGGAGTTGGTTATGCACGATCCACTCCAGGCTGGAGGGAAACTCAGGGGCGTCACATCCCCCCACGTCCTTGATCATCGCCACCCATGCTGTGTCATAGGGCGACACGCTTATGCGCCCGTCTCCTGTCGTCTTCAACAACATTCTGATGTATTCAATCGGATCCTCAATATTGTTAACCTACAAGAAAATAACTAATTAATATCACTAGTACTAGTTTTTTTAAAAAATAAATAAGTTGTAATATTTTAATGCTTAGTAGTTACCGCATCATGGCCTTGATGAGCAGTGGAATCGTCGTGATCATGCACCTGTGGAGCATCTACTGTTGCAACTGAAAATTGAAAATACATGTATATATTTAAATTTTTTGAATGATAAGCTAGTTTAAAATTTAGTCCTGATCATGCACCTTTGGAATTTTTCATGTGTTTAACTTGGTAAGTGAGGGAGAGGTTTTTAGTCCTGCTCATCCACGCATCTGCCAAAATTAAAATAGATAAATTATTTATTACTATAAATTGTCAATTTATACTAGAATCTGGATGATACATATATACCGGAACATAGAACTTACTGGTGGCGAAACATTCCAGCAAAGGAAGCTTAGCCGAGGACGACGGAATTCTACGGCCAGCTGCCGGAGAGAGGCTGAGGGTTGTAGAGGAAAGAGAGGCCATTCAGATTTTTTATGAGATTAATTGAATGGAAATGTGGGAGGAAAAATCTAAGGAATATGTGTTGCTTGCCGATGCGCAGTAGCAATGAGATTTAGGTCTATATATAATACTCCCTCCGTCCCACATAATTTTACACAGTTTGACTTGGCACGAGTTTTAAAAAATGTAATAGAAAGTGAGTTGAAAAAGTTGGTAGAATGTGGGTCCTACTTTTAAAGTATTGGTTTTATAATAAAATGTGAGTAAGAATGAGTTAGTGGAATATGGGGTCCACTACCAAAAATGGTAAAAGTGAAATGAGTAAAATTATATGGGACGGACTAAAATGGAATACTGGATAAAGTTATGTGGGACGGAGGGAGTAAATGCATATAAGCAACTGGAGAAACAACTACTCCTCAATTTGACTTGAACGCAGTGGCGGATCCAATGTATAACAAGGGTACAACTGTTCGAACCTCAGCGTCAGCTGCTGCTGTGTTTTAATTTGTTTCTTTCAGTTTTGATCATTTTTACTTGCATTTATACGTTTTTCTTTTAATTTACGTTTTCTTCCCTCTTTTTCTACTATTCTATTTTATTATTATTTTTTAGTTATATGATTATCGTATAACAAAATATTTTTCAAAAATAAATCAAACCATTCACAAATAATTTTTGTTACAACCATGTACTTATATAAAATAATGGCCAAGTGGCTCAATACTTATATACAGAAGGAATATGTTTTTAGTCACTAGTGTAAAAAATACTACAAGTCTTAAATTTTTAAGTTTCTAAATAACTCAAAAATTGATCTTTTCGTCAATCATTAATTTAATTGTGGATTCACTATTAACTATCCATTTGCTTAGGCTGAAGAGATTTTAGCTAGCATTTAATCAAATACTATTGAATAAGTAATCAAAATCGTTTTTTGTATAAATACGCATACATTGTATGTATAGAAGCAAACTCTATATAACTATAAGAAGACATTTCCCAACTAATGTAAGACTGTAGACAAGTATCTCAAGGGAACAGTCGGATGCGGAATAATGTTCAAGAAGAACGAACATCGAGGGATGTATGGATATACAGATGTTGATTGGGCGAGTAATTTAGTATACCGAAGATCGACGGCAGGCTATTTTATTTTTGTTGAAGGTAATCTAGTCGCTTGATGGAGAAAGAAACAAAAAGTGGTCGCCCTTCAAAATATTTATATGACTATTTGGAATTAGATATATTTTCCTGGCAATATTATTTAATCTTAGGTTGGACTTGTCTTATTAAAATATTTTATTCGACAGTGCCAAAAACTCTGTCGTAGATAATTATTTAATTAGCAATACGTTGTCATTTCGATGACATTTGAACAGTCATTTTTATTATTGTCATTTCGATGATATTTGAACAGTGATGTTTAATATTATCATTTCAATTACTGCTTTGTATATGTACTTATACAATACTAATGGCCAAGTGGCTCAGTAACTATATACATATATGGAGTATGTAGGATTCTTCAGGCGGCTGACGTACATAATTAAGTATACAAGATTCGCCTACACTTGCCATTAAATTCAATTGATCTTGAAATATTCTTAAAAAACATTGAAAAAATTGAATTGCATATCAGTCCAAATCCTCATCTATGAATTTGAGCCTAGAACCACTTTTACTAATTTTTTACTCCATGCTCTTCTCCAAAAGCATAACATTCATATCCATGCTCTTCCGCAAGGACGTGCTTAAAGGTCATATTATTCTATTATTAAATTTAAATACTTCAATTATTAAAAATATTTCTACAATATAAAATATATTAAAAATATAAAAATTACAGAATTAAATTAAAAAAAATATAAATTACAAACTTATAATCCTAAAAAATAAAATTACATAATTAAAATCCTAAAAAATAAAATTACATAATTAAAATCCTAAAAAATAAAAAAATATACATAATTAAAATCCCAAAAAATAAAAAATACATAATTAAAATCCTACAAATTAAAAATTACATAATTAGAGGCTAATAATACCCCGTGGAAGACTATTTCTCCGAGCCTGTCCCCAATTTTGCCGGAGACCTCGTATCATTGTGCGATGCGCTTCAAGTTGCTCGGGAGACATGTGAGATGTCTCGGTCATATTGAGTTGAGCCAAGAGGGTCCACAACGAGTTGATGGGAGATTGAGGTGGCACAAAGGGAGCGGGAGCGGCGCGATGCGGTTGGCAGTCGCTTGTTTCCTTCCTTGCGGCCGGCTTTGGGAACTGCTCACACCGGCGTCGGGGCTACCCAAGTTAGCTCCAGCAAGCTGGCTAGCCACCTCATCCTCGCCGGCGTCGGATAGGGATACCGACCTCGACCGTTTGCTGGAGGAGAGGGAGGAGGATGATACGCTCCCTTATACTTCGGATGCACACGCACCTCCCGCCAAGCGTTGGGGTACTTGAATGGTTTTTAATGTTGACATTGGTAGGTCGACAAGGCACTGATGATGTCGAGCTCGCTCCTGCTGCTCTCCGCCGACCGCTCTTCCTAGAGATAATACCCCTAGAATTTTTGGACTTCATTGGCTCTGAATATGGTATTGCGCACCATACTCTCATTGCGCTCGATGGTTCCATCCGGTCGATTTTCGTTGTACCGGCGAGAGACGCTCCATCAAAACCTATCCCCGCTTTGGTTCGTGCCAACCTCTGAATCTTCGGAGATTGCCAAATAGGTTTTGAATAACTGATCCATCTCCCCCGGAGTGTACAGGGTGCGGACGTGAGTGTCACCGCTACGACCCTAAACACGAACACCATGAGGAGTAGGAGTAGGAATAGGAGTAGGAATAGGAGGAGTTTGAGTGCCGCCACTCCCTTCCGATTCGGGTTCGGGTGCCCACCCATATTACCCATCGGGGGCATCTTGCTCGTCACCGGGTAAGGCGGGTAGCCACCCGAAATTTGAGAACCTTGGGTTTGAGGAGGGGCCGAGAATTGCGTTTCTGGACTAAGGGATGGTTGTGAGCCGAACCATTCCTGCTTCCAACCGCCGGAGTCGGACGGGGTATGATGTTGGCCAATCACATTGCGCCATGTCGTCCTGCTCAGCGGCACGGACTGTAACATCCCTAACCCGAAACTTGCATCATTTTGCATATTGATATAGTTTTATTGATCATTTCATATTTATAATGTTAATTGCATATGATTATATATATAGAAATGTGTGTAGGTGTATTTAAATACTAAATAATTAATTTAAGTGTGTGTATGTTTATTTACGTATGTGTGTGCATGTGTACGATATAGTACTACCAATTATGTACGTACATATATATTAGTACATAGGAAATTATAGTAATCCTAAATCAATATAATATAAATAATAGTAGTAGCATTGCTTGAAATATAAATGTGTTAGTATGTACGTGGTCACTAGCTAATAGTGCCACTATTCTTATAGGACAAATATCAAATAAATGGACTATATAGTATGACCACTAGCTAATAGTGCCACTATTCTTATAGGACAAATATCAAATAAATGGACTATATAGTATGCATATTGTTATTTATTTTAATATATATAATTGATTCAGTAGCTTTAAGTTAATTTTTATATATATAACCGCCTTTGCATGTTTATATAAATACACGTAGAGTTAGTGAGTTGGAAAAAAATAAATAAAAACTTGGAAGAAAATTATAAAGGAAGGAAAACAAAACTAGAAGAGAGGGGCAGAGCTTTTAAATCAAGAGTCCGAATCACGACTTCGGTAAAATTGTCTGCCGAAATCAGGTGTATATAAATCACACTTTTAATTTTACATGTTTTATGTGCTTCTTTGCTAGGTGTTAAATAAAGTGAATAATTTGATTATATGATGTGACTCTGATATAATTGTGTGTTATTTGATATAGATGGTGGAATATGGTATGAATATGTCATTGGTGCAATGGATATTGTAACTGAATTATATAACAGAAATATGTAATTGGTGAAATTGATGTATTTATACATGATTTTGGAATTATTTGTGAATCATATGATTAAAGAGGATTTGTGACGGTCTTGCCTTGGATCTGGAAAAAAAAATATAGAGGGACCTTCGGGTCAAATACAGAGGGACCTTCGGGTCATTGAGGGACCTATGAGTCCAATTACAGAAGGACCTTCGGGTCAAATATTGAGGGACCTATGAGTCCAATTACAGAGGGACCTTCGGGTCATAGAGGAATCCCGGGCAGATACCAGGCTTGATTTGTCACAAATTAATAAACCGAACAAAGTGGCATGTGCATATGTGTATGGAATTATCTCTAATATTTGTTGATAATTGTTAAATATATTGGTTAAAGAATATGTGTGATTTTGAGTTGTGGAATTAAAGATAAGGTTTATATACACTGAGTTGTGGCTCATATAAACCACTAATATTTTTTAAGAATAAGATATCAATGATGTGTGGGTTGATGTGAGTTACAGTTATTATAAGGGTCGGCGGCTGACGTATTTTGGCAACCTTCTCCTCCTCATCATTTCTGCATTTAGATAAATGTATAGTATACAGAGTGGTGAGAGTGTCTAACTGCAATTTAGAATGGTTTGAAATATGTAATTGATATATGGTGGTTTTTGAAATTATATAATACATGTGGATTATTTATTTTAAATTTTGAATTTATTTATAGTAAGTGTATACGTTATAAGGGTTGAGGTGTGACACGGACGTGCTCGATGCATCGAGCAGCGTCGTGCCAGTGGCGGATAACACAAAGCCACGCCAACTGCACGGATGCCGTCCTTCAGGGAAAGCACCGATGCGGATGCTCTAATATAATAGTGATAGTAATTTATGTAGACGGCAATATTATCAATACTCAATTAATCTTTGTAACTACCATATATGTACTTATAAAATAATGGCCAAGTGGCTGAATAATTATATACAGAAGGAATATTTTTTTTAGTCAATAGTATAAAAAATACTACAAGTCTTAAATTTTTAAGTTTCTAAATAACTTAAAAATTGATCATTTCGTCAATCATTAATTTAATTGTGGATTCACTATTAACAATCCATTTACTTAAGCTAAAGACATTTAGCTAGCATTTAATCAAATTTTGAACAAGTAATCAAAATCGTTTTGTTTTTGTATAAATACGCATACATTGTATGTATAAAAGCAAACTCTATATAACTATAAGAAGACATTTCCCAACTAATGTAAGACTTCAGACAACTTGACTACATATAATTTTATGCGTGTGCGGTGTGTAATTGGTGCAATGAGTGCTTTCAATCAATTCTTCACAATTTGTTATAGTTAGCGTATCATTTCTTGAAAATATCTCCCACATCGATTTGAAGAGAAAGTGTGGCTATTTTCCCACATCCAATTGGAGAAGGAAGTAAAGCTGGTATCATTATTACTCTATTAATTAAAATATTTTTAATAAAGTGGTAAGTAGACTAAATAAAGTGACTGAAAATAAAGTAAGAGAAATAATTAAGTTTTTTCAAAAATAAAAGTGACTTAAACATATGCTTTTAATAGTCTACTTTTTGTTTTATTATTTTATACATAAATGATTAATACTACTACTATAAAATGGTTACCACAAGTTAAGCATGTATATCTATACTAGTTAAAAGTGGCAGATGCATATCTATACTACTTAAAAATGGCATTTTATTTGAATTTACTTTTTTGCCCTTTTAGGTGGGAAATGAGAAACCGTTGTGTTGTTATTTTTATTTTTCTCTTATAAATATTTGTAAATCCTGTTTTACTATTACAGATACACTTCGCAGAAATTGTGTATGCACATGTGAACCACACGATAAACAAATCTATATATTAGGTTACAGGCCTATTTTTTACCCCAATAGATGAGCTTAGGGGTGGTAAATCGTGTTTATTGTGTCGTTATCGTGTCGACACGATAACGACGCGTACACGATAACAACAAACACGGACATGATCCGTTAAGAAAATTCTAAACACGAACACGAACACGACCCGCTACCCTCAGACACGAACACAACACGAACCCACTAACGACACGAACCACTTCGGGTCAACACGACACGATAACAACACATATATGACACAACACGATAACAACACTATAATAATAATAATATTATTATAATATATTAATATTATTTCTAACGTGTAACACGAACACGACACGAAATAATATTATAGTATACTTAACGTGTAACACGAACACGACACGAAATTTTCGTGTCGTTATTGTGTCGACACGATAAGGACTCGAACCCAATATTAAGCTTTGACACATACCCATTAATTTCGTGCGGATTCGTGTCGTGTTATCATGTCGTGATAAAGATTGTCAGCCCTATATGAGCTGTTACACTGAACATATCATAATTGTATTATACTTCTATTATATTTACAAGAAATTACAAATTGTGAATTCTTTAAAATTTTCCACCGCTACCTATTCTGCTTTTCGCCATTTTCAAAGAACCTAAACCTGAAATTGAAAGTCATTTGCATAAGTTGTCAATTACACAAATTATGAGACAAGTTAAAATTAAAAACTTGAAGATAAATTAAAAAAATATCTACGATTAAAATTTACAATCAAATACTCCCTCTATCCCATTAGAAATGCAATGTTTTCCTTTTTGGATTGTCCCACTAAAAATGAAACGTTTCCTAAAATGGAAACTTCACTCTCTCTACTTTTCCCTCTCTCTTACTTTACTCTCTCTTTATTAACTCACAAAACAACACTTGCATAAAATCCTATGCCGGAAACCAAATGTTTCATATTTATTGGGACTGAGAGAGTATTCCATAATAATCTAACGACAATTTGATACTTACTTTATTAATGGATAAAGATTTTTGAGCAAGAAATCATTTTCCAGCGCCAACAATATCGATTTTCCACGTAGAGCATTCAACTCAAATGACATCAAGAAAGCTTGATCATTACCAACAGTAATTAGTAGCTAGTATGTGGTGTTTTTCTTCTCTTTCCACTAGACCAAGCTCATCATAGATGGATTTTAGCAATTAACAAGCTCATCGAAAAATGAACAAAGAAAATGAAAATTGAACTATGCATAACCCCAAATCTGAATCACAGAATCAGATTTATCCTATTTTTTTCTTTAACACAACCTCAAACTGAGCAAGAGTCATTGCTCATAGCTTCAAGATTTCCAAAACCCTAACAATCCCCTCCTAAAACGCTAAATACTAATTTTTCCAGCTAATATCAGTTCTACATAACTCTTTTCAGCAGCAAGTTTAGCACTACACATTGTAATCTGTGTCTTTCGAAGTCAATTTAACTAATTCATTTTTAAAGCATGATTCAATTAGTAATAATTATATCACAAATTATCATGATGTTTAGCATCCCCATTAACTAACTTCCTTAAATCAACATCTAATATGTAAAAAATCAGAATATGCTCTAAAATATACAGTGGAAGGGTACGAACCATGCCATCTTGTTAATTAATTTAATTTCTGTTCAAGTTATAAAAAAATGTTAATTAATTTAAATTAAGTTAATGCATGTATACATACATGTGGATGTGGCTTAAGCACTCAGCAATCTCCGACTCGAAAAAGCGAGAAATCCCGAGGCGCTGCAGCTGGTCGATCGCCCAGAGTCTTCCGAACACATCGACGAGATAAGTGTGTGGCGCTGCGGAGTAATTAATCAAATAATTAGAACTATAAATAGACTTATTTAATTACCTCCTCCATTGAAAGTTTCTACAGTGTTTTTGACAAATTTGTAGCATTTTGAATCCTTGGTCCACAGTGAGGAAGGAACCGTCAGCTGACTGCAATTTAAAAAGTTTGTCCCAATCCAAATTTTCTAAGCCTTCCAAACTGAATAATAACGATGTTAATTGGCATTTTGTGCATAATCTCAAGTGGAATCCTGCAATGGAAAGTAGAATTTGAATTTAATTAAATATAGCAGCTATGTAGTAACTTTTTTTATGTATGGAAAGTTGAATAAGGCGAGTATATTGACTCAACATCCAACCATTTTCTTCCTACTTGTAATTGTTTATTCCACCTAGTATTTAAATTTCCATCGGTTCATTTGTTACGTCGTTTGCATTTGGCGACCAAAAAATATGACTATTAGTTATGAATGGAGGTAGTATTACTCTGTGTATCACTGAGAGGGACGGTCACAATTATTGATTAAATAAATTTGAAGTAGGGTTTAGTAATCTTTTAATTATGACATCTTAATTTAAATTACTATATCCGTTAATTTCTAATAATAATTCTTAATTATGATTAGGTTAACACTCAACCTTTTCAACTTTTGTTCTCTGGTGTGATAAACCTCGTGTACCGCGGGCGCGTCGTAAGGAAGATCTTCGATACCCTTTTGAAGCAGTGCCGGAAACACAACTTCGAAACCACACGTCATGTGCTCCTCATTTCCCTCCGCGAGCTTATCAACGTTCTCTTTGATCTACGTCACTCCTATAATCAAGTAACGTGAAACACATTTCATCATTAAGAAATTTTTTTAAAAAAAGAGTACTCCAATAAAGTATTTTTAATGATAAATTAAATGGGCTCCCTACCTCTTTTGACCTTGTCGTCATGAACATTCCACGATCTCAAGGCTACGACACATGCAATAGTGTTAACGAGGCGATCATAGACACAGAAAAGCTTTTGGTCGCCCCAAGATCCATCCTAGAGTTGGTTCTGCACGATTCACTCCAGGCTGGTGGGAAATTCAGGGGTGTCACGTCCCCCCACGTCCTTGATCATCGCCACCGATGTTGTATCATAGAGCGACACACTTATGCGCCCATCTCCTATCGTCTTCAATAACGTTCTGATGTATTCAATCGGATCCTCAATTTGTTAACCTACAAGAAAATAGTATTACATACGTTCCACAGTAATAGAGTCATTTCATTTCCTGCACTCCCTTCGTGCCCAAAAATTTTATCTCAATTTAGTTGGGATAGAGGGTATATCATTTTATAATAAAATTTGAGTATAATGAAATAGTGAAATGTGAGATCCATTACAAAAATAGTACTCCATCTGCCTCAACTAAGTTGAGTCGTATTCTTTTTTGGGACTTCCCAACAAAGTGAGGCATTTCCCTTATTGACTAAAAACAAAACCTTCAATCACTCTTACTTTATTTCATCATCTACTTTACTCTTTATTTCTCCTATTTTTTTCTCTTTCCTATTTTGTTTCACTTTCATTTAATATATTCAACACAATTTCTTATTTTTCATATTCAAAAGTTTTATACCAACTTAGTTGGAATCGTAGGGAGTAAAATTAAGGATGTTAATTAATTGAGATAGCCGAAAAAGAAAATTGATGTCAATCAATAGGTGACGGAAGGAAAAGGAGTAGAATTCAAAATATTTTATATGACTATTTGGACTTAGATATTTTTCCTGGCAATATTATTTAATCCATCAGGTTGGACTTGTCTAATTAAAATATTTTATTTGACAGTGCCGTTAATTATCAATTCGTAAACTTGATGATATTTGAACTGCCATGTTGAATATTTTTGTGTAAATACGCATACATTGTATGTTTAAAAGCAAACTATATAGTAGGTATAACTATAAGAAGACATTTCCCATATTTTGAATAAGTAGTCAAAATCGTTTTTGTATGAATACACATACACATTGTATGTATAAAAGCAAACTATATACTATTAACTATATGAAGACATTTCCAAACTAATGTAAGACTACAGACAACTTGTACTATATTTATCATTGAGTATTCCTTACTCCATCCGTCCGCGAATCGTAGTCCCGTTTTTCTATTTTAGTCCGTCCGCAAATAGGAGTTCCGGTTCACTTTTACTATAAATGATAATAGGGTCACACTTTCCGCTAACTCATTCCACCCACATTTCATTTAAAACTAATATATACAAGTGGGACCATTTTTCCACTAAAATTTTTCAACCCACTTTTCTTAATTAATTTATTGATTTAATTACATGCTCTTCGTGACTATTCAATGTAGAATTTTGTGTAATTCTTACTGGTTGATTAATATACTGGTACTATTACTCCTTTCGTTCTCTATCAATTGAGACGTTTTTTTACGGCACAAAGTTTAAGAATAGTGTGTTAAGTGTGCTCTGAATAAATTGAGAGAAAATAAAGTAAAAGAGAATAAAATAAAATAAAACATGATTACTCCCTCTGTCCCTCTATAGTAAAGAGATTTTTTTAGGGACGATATTTAAGAAAAATTGTTTTAAATGAGTTAAGTAAATGGAGAATAAAATAGAAAAGAAAAATGTAGAGAGATAAAGAGAGAGTAAAGTACTTTTTGCCAAAAAAAAAAAGAAATGACTCAGCAACAGTGGGACGATCCAAAAAGAAATACGGCTCAACTACGGAGGGAGTACTTTTTTTCAAATATAAAAATGACTAAATTAACTTGGAATTTTCCAAAATAATAAAATGACTCAATTAACATGGAATTGAGGGAGTTTAAAGAAATAAATATCCTAAATTTGGGCAGCAAATTTAGTAAAAAGTCAAGATTCAAAAATAATTATTAAAACCGGTTTGACCATCTGATTTTACCGGTTGATTGTTGTCTGAATGCTTTGCAGTTTTTACCATTGAATCAGACCAGACAACAGGCTATTTTGGTCCGGTCTGATTTTAAAAATATTGACATTATTCATAATCATTATTTTATTTACAACTTTTACCCTTAGCGCATCTCCAAGGAGAGGAGTAAATGGAGAGGTAAACTAATATAACTACCATATTTATTTATTTTTTCATGAAAAATCATTTTCCAAGGGGAGAGATATTTGAGAAGGTATTATACTTTTTCCCATTTGGAAGAGGTATCTTTCCCTCCCCATCAATAAAGAGGTAAAATCTTATAACTACCATATTTGACTTATTATCATGAAAAAACCCTTCTCCAAGGGGAAAAGGTATTTGGAGAAGATATACCATTTTATATTTTTTTAATGCATTTTGTACTGTTATTTTATTTTTAAAAGATAATTTACCTTTCTATATGTCTTAGTGGAAGTTTTAAGAGGCGTTTCCAACAGAATTGTGAATGAGAATAATTTGTACATTAGTACTCCCTCCATTCCATAATAGTGAGGTCATTTCTCTTTTTTTGTTAAAGTACATATTTTTCTCACTTACTTTAATCTCTCTTACTTTATTCTCTTTTCATTTCTCTGTTTTTTTCATTTTCTATTTTATTCTTTCTTTACTTAATTCATTTAGAAAAAAAAAACCTTTACTACCATGAAATGCAAGTAGTAATTTTCAGCTGTCAGGGAACGATAAAATAGGAAAAATAGGACATTTTTCAATAAACTTTGGACATTTTTCAAAAGATGTTATACTTGTGGACGGCACGAGATTTTAGAAGGTTTTTTAGAGAGAGAAAATATAATTTTTATATTAATGTGAGATGAAACTTTTTCAAAAATTAAAAATATGACATTTTTTATGGGACAAACTAAAAGGGAATGTGTGACATCTATTATAAGACGGATGGAGTATTATGTTCATTATACATATCTAAAGAAATTAACTTCTTTTAATAAATTCAATAATGCGTCTCTCCGAAGAAGAGTTCAGACTTGAGACATTACATAGCGCACCGAAAACCGTTTCTTTTTTGAATTTTTCATTTTCTGCTTTAAACTTTACTTCCTCCATTCAATAGCAGTGAAGACAATTCTTTTCGGCATGCAATTTAATAAAAATTGTGTTCAGTGAGTTAAGTTAGAAAGAATAAAGTAAGAAATGAAAAAAGTTTTGAGATGTAGATAGAATAAAGTAAGAGAAACTAAAGTAAGTGATAAAAATTTATTCACGAAAAATAACTCCACTAATATGGAACAAACTAAAATAGTAAAATGATTCCACTACTTTGAAAAAAGGGAAGAGCAATAAATAATACTCCCTCCGTCTCATGTTACTTGCACTTTTACTTTTCGGCACGTCACAAACTCCTTACACTATTTATAGTTTAAGTTAGAATTAATGCATTTAATTATTATGTTAGTTTAAGTTAAGAGGACCTTTATTAAGTGACGTCTCATTACACTTAAAATTCTAATTTAATTACACTAAAAAATCAATCTCAAATTTACGGCCTAAACTGAAAAATGCGAGTAACATAGGACGAAGGGAGTACTATTACTTACGATGATAAATTTATGTCATCGGTTACTTTGAAAGGACTAAGGGTCCCAGTAAACATATAAAATTAAATATTTTATTTCAGTACTTATTCTTATCATTTTTAGACTATATTGATCAATTATATTCGATACTTTGGTAAACATTACCAGTTACCACATCCATATAAAGTCTTACTTGACGGAATATATAATATAAGTCTTACTTTGATAAAATTTATGACATTTTTGTAATATGGCTGCGAAAGTCTTACTTGACGTAGTATTTTAGACTATATTGATCAAGTATTCGATAATTTGTTAAGTAAAAATATAAACAACTCTTGCATAGTGAATACAAAACTGTCCTTTGATTTCCTTTTGTTACATCACAAAATGGGATAAAAAAATTGAAATAGGGAACTATCGCGTGGTGTTATTTATTTGCTTCAATGTTGAATTAAGCAATATGATTGACCAAATAATAATGAAATAAAATAATTGAAATCGGGAACAATCACGATCAGTAGATGTTATTTATTTCCTTTTAATGTTAAATTAAGCAATACGATTGACCAAATAATAATCAAATAAAATAATTGAAATCGGAACAATCACGCTATCGTCGATCGTGAAATCTCGTGAACAAAAGGTCTCTCGAACTCGAATCTATTGTGTGGCAAATATTGGAACAAAACTAGTGTTTTAACTTACTCACTAATTTACGTGAAGTTTAGAGACAGAGAAAGTATGTATTGTTATTGTATTTCTTGTTGTCTATGTGATTACAATATTCTCCTATTTATATGAAAAATAAAAGACATATCCCTAGACGATTAAACCTTCCTAATATGTTCGGAAAAGAATTTCAAAGAAAATCCGAACGGAGGCTCGACTCAGAATACATAAAAATAACTTATAAAATAAAATAAAATAAAATACTGATATGCTCGGATTTTGCACTGTTTTAAGATCATTATTTGGTCTGTTTTAAGTGTCAAAGTTGCATTTCATGTTCATTTTTTTACATATTTTATCCATATTGGTATTTTGATGTATTTTGTGAGAAATTTGCAAAATAGAGCTGAAAAAGAATAGACAAAGGTCAAAATCTGGAACCTGAAAAAGAAGCGCAACCCAGCGATCCGCTGGATCCTAGCCAGCAGTCGCTGAAAGTTGCATAGGGAGGTCAGAACATTTCTATCCCACTCTCCGTCCCCTAAATATTGACACACTTTACTTAAAGCCGAAGACATTTAGCTAGCATTAAATCAAATTTTGAACAAGTAATCAAAATCGTTTGTATAATACGCATACATTGTATGTATAAAATAAAAGCAAACTCTATATAACTATAAGAAGACATTTCCCAACTAAAGTAAGACTACAGACAACTTATTTTGTATAAATATGCATACATTGTATGTATAAAATAAACAACAAATCTATGTGATCAAATTTTATAAAACTAAAAACTAGTTTATTTAAAAAAAAAAAAAATTATTTATGCATTTAATTAAAATATATAAATACCTATATAGTACATGAAAATTGCATAATATCGTAGACATATATATAACTATAAGAACACAATTCCCAACTAAAGTAAGACTACAGACAACTTGACTACATTTATCATTGAGTATTTCACTTCCTTATTTCATAATTTCATGCGTGTGCGGGTGTCAATGGTGTAATGAGTGCTTTCAATCAATTCTTCATAATTTGTTATAGTTAGCATATCATTTCTTGAAAAATCTCCCACATCGATTTGTAGAGAAAGTGTGGCCAGAAATAAATTTGTAAAAGGAGAAAATATTCCCACATCGAATTGGAGAAGGAAGTAAAGTTGGTCATAATTACTTTAATAATTAAACTATTCTTTTATGTGCTAAGTAGATTCTAAATAAAGTGAATGGGAATAAAATAATAGAAATAATTACTTTTTCCCAAAATAAAAATGACTTAAACAAACGCTTTTAATAGTCTACTTTTCTTTTTCTTTTCTTTTTTTACATAAATGATTAATAGTACTATAAAATAGTTACCACAAGTTAAGCATGCATATATATTAAATATAAGAGTCAGAAATATAGTTAGGTAATTTCATACTTCCTCCGTCAACGAAAAATAGGACATATTGTGAATGACACAGATTTTAATGTGAAATTGGTAAAATAAGATAGAATGGAAAAAACTAAGAGAGAAATAGTGTTACTGAAATATGGGGTTCATATTATTAGTAAGAGAAAAGGGAAAAAATAAGAGAAAAGATGTTGAAAACTTTCCTAGAACTGAAAAAAACAGACAAAGGTCAAAATCTGGAAGTTGGAAAAGAAGCGCAACCCAGCGATCCGCTGGACCTTAGCTAGCGGTTGCTGAAAGTTGCATAGAGATGTCAAAACATTTCCAGCGACCCGCTAGCCCGTTCGCGCACAACAGCCCGGCGATTTTGAAGTCCAATACCATTCTCTTTGTCTTTGAAAAAACTTTGCGTTGATACCTTGACCATCTTAATTGGAGTCATCTGGAGAAAGTTATGGTCCGTAAACGAAGGTCGTGCAGTGCAATTAAAAGTGGTGATAGTTTAGGCAGAAATTCAAGGAAGGGAACAAAATATTAACTCATGGAGCCAAATCTTTTCCATTCTTTATAGGCCAAGAAATTTACTTCTCCAAACATTTTTCAAGGCTATAAATATCTCATAATCTAACTCGTAATATTAAACCAATTCATAGCCTCCCTCTCTACTTTATAACCTAATTCTTCGATCATTCTTGGAGATTGAAGCAAGGCGTGAGCTACTGAACATCAAGATTCACCTTGGATTTTGTTTGTTTATTTCATATCTTGTACTTTAATTATTGTTATACAATAACACTTTAATATAATTATTTATGGGTATAATTTTCTTTTCTTATTTATTTATGCATATAAATGTATGGATGTATTAATATGACAACCATCTTTATTGTAATACCATACTACCATTTTAGCTGTTACATCTGAAGATCGTGTGTTTCTCAAGTGACACTCCATTTTATGCTATGAATATTGCAGTATTATGCCCATGCGCGTCTCCCAAAATTTGTCTCAATTTGACCCGAACGGATTTTAAGAAATTGCTTGACTTTGTATTAAATAGAGGTGTGTGGTAGAATAAGAGTCCCATATTGAGGAGATTGAGTGGTATATTTAATGTCTATTTTTGGAATGATTTCAATTGGGACAAACTTTGTGGGTTGGGACAAATTTGGTAGACGGAGGGAGTAGTTTTTTAACCTTACCAGATTGCAGCAATGTTACTCTATGAATGTTGCAATATTACCAAGTAGTATTTGCAATTTATATATTACCAAACCCGTTTTTTATTTAAATTTTTGGGAATTGACTAAAATACTAACGCCTGCAATATCCAACACATAAGATTGCAATCCGAACTATATTTAATCAATCTGGGCGTGCCATGTTGGCAATTGAAACTAAAAAGTAACATAAAACTATTCCACATTGTCAAGAGAAAGCTGAAACTAGTATATAAGTGTCATGGGCCATCCTCCTATCACCAATTGATTTTAGGATGGAACCCACAGATTTCTATCAAATCCAATCTTAAGCGTCCACCATATAGATTTAACGGTTAGAATTAGTGTTATAGTGTCACTATAAACATGGTGACACCCTAATGCTCCTTAATAAATATACAGCGGAAACTATAGGCAAATAAAATTCGTGATCATAAATTAATTTTTATTAGCATAATCAAGAATTTTTAAAAATAAGAATGTTAAAATCAAAGATATTTATTTTATATTCTTTTAAACAGAGTAGTTAGAGACTTGACTTAAAATTTAATGAAAGATCAACTTATCAATCCACATATTCAAATTGACATATTCAAACTTGTGCCGATACCAAATGCAGCTTATAAAAATGGTACATTCCCGCTTAATTTCAGACATCGCCAAAACAAAAGTGCAGACCAAACAAGAAAAATGGACTCGTTTCCTATCCTCGCTGCGCTAATCCTCATCACATTCGCCACATGGTTCATCTCCTCCCGGCAGCGGCGGAAGAATCTCCCGCCAGGCCCTTTCCCCCTTCCGATCGTCGGCAATATGCTCCAGCTCGGCACTCAGCCTCACGAATCATTCGCAAAACTATCAAAGAAATACGGCCCTCTGATGTCGGTCCACCTCGGCAGCCTATACACCGTGATCGTCTCCTCCCCGGAGATGGCCAAGGAGGTCATGCAGAAATACGGCCAGGTCTTCTCCGGCCGCACCATCGCCCAGGCCATGGAGGCGTGCGACCACAACAAGATCTCCATAGCGTTCCTCCCCGTGGAGGGCGAGTGGCGCGACATGCGGAAAATCTGCAAGGAGCAGATGTTCTCCAACCAGAGCATGGAAGACAGCCAGGATCTCCGCAAGCAGAAGCTGCAGCAGCTGCTCGACTACGCTCATAAATGCTCTGATGAAGGCCGCGCCATTGATATTAACGAGGCTGCTTTTATCACCACGCTCAACCTCATGTCCGCCACTCTCTTCTCGTTGCAGGCCACCGAGTTTGACTCCGAGGTCACCATGGAGTTCAAGGAGATCATTGAGGGCGTCGCGAGCATCGTTGGCATACCTAATTTCGCTGACTTCTTTCCCATCCTCCGCCCCTTTGACCCCCAGGGGGTCAAGCACAGGGCGGATGTCTACTTTGGTAGATTGCTCGGTTTGATCGAGGGTTATCTAAATGAGAGAATCCAATTCAGGAAGAACAACCCGAATGCCCCAAAGAAGGATGACTTTCTCGAGACGACCGTGGATATTCTTGAGGCCAACGATTACAAGCTCAAGACTCATCATTTCACTCATCTCATGCTGGTAATATATTACAGTGTCATTGTAGACTGCGCGAGTTTTAATGCTAAATTGGTAAAGAAAAGAAAAAAAAAAGAAAAGAAATGTGACTAAAATGAGACTATTTTTGTAATAGTTTTGTTTTGTTTTGTGGATCAGGACTTGTTCGTTGCAGGATCAGAAACTAGCACGGCCGGGATAGAGTGGATAATGGAGGAGCTAATGTCGCACCCGGACAAAATGGCGAAGGTGAAAGCAGAGCTGAAGAGCGTGATGGGTGAGAACAAAATCGTGGATGAAAGTCAGATGCCAAATCTCCCATATCTGCACGCAGTGGTGAAGGAGTCGATGCGCCTCCATCCACCAGGGCCTCTGCTTCTTCCCCGAAAGGCGGGGAGCGATCAAGTGGTGAACGGGTACCTCATCCCGAAGGGGAGTCAGGTGCTGATCAACGTGTGGGCTGTGGGGCGAGACGAATCCGTATGGAAGAACGCTGATAGGTTTGAGCCGGAGCGGTTCTTGGGTCAAAAAACTGACTTCAAAGGCCAGGATTACGAGCTGCTTCCGTTTGGGTCGGGGAGAAGGGTGTGTCCGGGTCTGCCATTGGCCAACCGGATGTTGCACACGGTCACGGCCACGCTGGTTCACAACTTCGATTGGAAACTGGAGCAGCCGGATGCGAGTGATGCCGAGCGTCTAGGTGCGTTGTTTGGGTTCGTGGTGCGGAGGGCTAAGCCACTCAAGATCATCCCATTTAAGAAATGATATATTCATGGGAGATTCAATAAATTGGCTTGGCATGGAATGTCCACGCCGATAAACTCTATTTTGTGTGTACTACATGTTTTTGTAATTGTGATGTCAGTGTGCTTGGTTTGACATTTAACTATATTTTCGGTAGAAAATGTGGGATCATGTTTGCAATTCTCGTTTCATGGTATGCCGTTTATATAAAAAGTGCTTGGATAGAGACTCTTCATTTTGGAATATTTAATTCATCGGTTTAGTTTGACATATTGGCTAGTTGGCAATTCCATCTGCACACTCGATGATTTTTTTTATTTCCAAAATTGTCCTCACACCGCCGTAATTTGCTCAACTCCCATTTCTCACTATCAATTGAATGTGATGAGGAACAATTCTCGTCTTCGTGTTAAATCTCGCGTGTCATTACTAGTATATTTACAATTGGGCGTTTAGGTACGTTAATTTATTCAAGTCGACTCCAGCAGCAATTGAGCTCATCCTCCAATGTCGAAAGCTTTTAATCTCGTGCGATATATATTAGCGTAAATATATAAATAGTTCATCTATATCATAGTAGATTGGATAATTAAAATGGTTTCACTATCGAGATAGACCCACCGAAGAAAAAGTTACTCAACATATAAAATAGACAAAATCATATCCATAACAAATGAGAGAAAAGGAAAAAACTAGTCCCCATTTTGCTATTTTGGGATGTCTATAAAAAATAATTACATTTCTAGAAATGGAAAGTTTGTCTCATATATTTTATCTATTTTTTCTCCCTATCTTTTACTTTACCTACCTTTTTTTCTTGCTCTCTTTTAATTTACTAATTTTTTTATTAAAACCCATGACATCCACAAATGAAATTATTTTTGTGGATGGAGAAAGTATTAATTCCAGGTTGAGGTAAAAATGTGGATATTAGGTGCATGAAATATACCTATCTCTGTCCAAAAAAAAATTAATTTTTATTATGTGTAATTTGTAAAATAAGAAAGAAGAAAAATTGGCTAAAATATTGTTATTGAAAAATGAGTCCTTCCTTAAAATGTGAAAAAAAAACAAGACTATATTTGTGGGGTGGATAGTATCCAACATGTGATTGTTGGATACCAATTTTTGTGTGTAGTCATTTTTTAGATAAATAGATTATTAGTTAAAAAATTATAGAAAATTTCAAGCTCGATTGACCAGATGTGTTAGTCCGAAATCATAAAGTTTATAATTTGGGGTGAAATGAAGGATTTAAAAATAATTTCTCATTGAAAAAACGGTGTGAGAAAAAATTAGAGGATTTTTTAAGATTCTTTTGGAATTTTCGAAATTTAAAAATATATATAAAAAAACTGTAAAAAAACGATATCCACTTGTGGGGGCTCGCCATAAGGAGTCGTGGTCTCCGTGGCGAGACACTCTCCACAGCGAGATCACTGCAACGGCGCTTCGATGTGGTCTCGTCCCGTCTCGCCCGCGTGAGACCCGTCGCGGATGCTCTTAAGGCCTTGCCAACATTTAAGAATGTATTTACTTGATTTGTGTAGTTGTTCTAAATTTAAGCTTATCACGAGGACCGCAAAGATGAAGGAGCACTGGCAAGGCCACCGCAGTTGTTATTTTTATAATAACACTATTTTGTTACCATGTTTAACTATTTACTATATTGAAGTTAGTTATACTATTCCCTCCGTTCCATCATAAATGATCAACTTTTTATTTTAGATTGTTTCATTATAAATGATTGATTTTTTTTTAGACAAAAGCAATACTTTTTCCATCTCTTACTTTATTTTCTCAATATCTCTTTTACTTTTTTTAATCTCGTATTTTACTTTTTCCATTTAATTTAATAATATTATTTTCTTAAAAATCATGCATGCCCAAAAGAAACTCCATTGTAGATCGTATAATATTTGTGAAGAAAACAAGGAGATAAATGTGATGCAGACATGCCAGTTCACATAGAATTCCACAAATATTGTACTATGATTGTTAGCATGCTAAGAGCAAGCCTTGCCTTTCCAAGTAGCTAAGTAGAGACAACGTTTTTCCGACTACTAATAAAATAAGACTAGGAACCAAAAACCAGACGAAATAGTAGGTATAAAGTAAATTGCCCAATGTTTCCAAATTAGTCCAACTTCGTACCTTTTCGGCATAAACCGTATATCTCAGAGAGGTATATCAGATTCGGTGGATATTTTCATCTTTAATTATGTACCATACAATGTCTCTCACTCTCTGTCTCATATAGTAACTACTATATATAGATAGTTATCCCACGTTTCCTTTCAGTCTAGTATATAATATGCTTGTGAAACTTCGTACTATATAAAGTCATCTTTATCATGTCACAATTCAATAGTACTCCAATATTGATCATGATTTATCATTTTTTTCTACTCATATGGTTATTAATTGTGTATTTCCAACTTTGGTACTAAAACGTACGGTCCATGCAAATGGCCGGGAGAGACTAGCTAGTTCAATTTTTTCGAAGCCCATAAATTTAAGGCTCGTTAATGTAATTAGTCACCACCAACATGAATACAGGAGTTAATTTATGAATTATGATGGATTATAACTTGATCACGTCCACATATAAAATTAACTAGCTAGGAGCACCACTTACAAATCAAGAATGTAACATAAAAGAGGTGATTTATTGTACAATAAACGTGATAGTCATCATCATCATCATCATTTACATTAATTTATTTATTTTTGGTAAGATCATTTGCATTTATTAATCATGCGCAAAGGCCTCCTTATAGTAGGAATGAGAAGCAAATCATTCTTCCTTTTAGCAGTCAAGCCAAAGGCCTCTTCCATATTCAAATCTTTACCGGCCATTTTCCAGTCGAAATGGTACAGAAGCGTAGCCAGCGTGAACTCCACGTTGTCCAGCCCGAACGACATCCCCGGGCACATTCTCCTTCCCGCGCCAAACGGTATGAACTCGAGATTGTTCCCTTTGAAATCAACCGAGCTCCCCTCAAATCTCTCGGGCTTAAACTTCTCCGCCTCTTCCCAGTACTTGGGGTCCCTTCCCAGCGCCCATGCATTCACCGTCACTCTGGTTCCGGCCGGTATTTGGTAGCCGTTGATTTCGCATATCTCGCTGTTCATTCTGGGCAGTAGAAGTGGCCCCGGTGGGTGCAACCTCAGTGTCTCCTTGATGACTAATTTAAGGTATTTTAGCTCATCAAACTTGTCTCCGTCCACGTAACCTTTGAGGTCGAACACCTCCCGCACCTCGTCCTGCGCCATTTTGAGCGTACTAGGGTTTTTTATCATCTCCGACATCACCCACTCTACCGTGGTCGAAGACGTCTCGGTACCCGCAAAAAACATGTCCTAATGATCATCGATTGTATACATCAAAATTCATATACTATATTTTAAGAAATAAATCTAATAAATTACGAAGTTTAATCAAATTCCAGTTTGTCCCATGAATTTTGAAACTGAAATATTAAATCAAAATGTTTCAATTTTTTCTTAATTGTGCCATCCACGCACAAAATTTCATCTTTTAATGATGTTAAAAACAACGTGATTCTCGTAAACTTTTTTCTTCTATATTAATTTATTTTCTTAGTATTATTGTTTTTTAACATCATGGAAAGACATTGATTTGTGCATAAACGGGACAATTGAGAAAAATCGAAACTTACATACAATTTCAAATGTTATAGGACATGCAATATGATTTAAATGACTATTATCTCGTGCGTACCAGTATGACTGCTTTAACGTTGTCCGTAGTGAGGCGGACTTCGGCGTCATCTTGCTGACACCGGAGGAGAAAATCCACCAGAGCTTCAGACCGTTCATCACTCGGGCCGGCAGCTCTACGACGGCGGACGATGCTCTCTATAACCCTATCCGTAACCCCGAAAACCTTCCGCCTCCTGTACACCATCCCAGTGACGAAAGGGAGCACCTTACTAGACGGATAAAGATCCGCGATGCTAAGGCCAGATCCCAGCGCCGCCGCTTGGCTGATTGCCGCCGCCATCGCCTCCTTCTCCGCCGCCGCCGCCTCCCCCACCACCGACCTGTACGTGATGTCGTACGCCGACAGCTCCACAATCTCCGACAGATTCACCGGAGACCCCTCCTTAGAAGCAGCAACGGCCGCGGCCAGATTCAGATTCTCCTCCTCCCGTATCGAGCGGGAGAATCTCACGCGCTTCGAGCTCAGCAGCTCGAGCGTGCAGATCTTCCGCAGATACCGCCAGTACTCGCCATAGGGAGCCATGGCGAGGCCGGTGTAGTTGTAGGAGATGGTTTTGGCCACGTGCATCGGGGGCCGGTTCGCAAAGGCCACGTCGTGGGTCTTGAGAATCTGCTTGGCTACGTCCACGGACGAGACGATGAGGAAGGGCACGGCGCCCAGCTGCAGACGCAGCAGAGGGCCGTATTCGCCCGCTAGTTTTCGGAAAATTATATGAGGCATTGATTTGCTAAGAAGGAGATGGAGGTTTCCGATGACCGGGAGCCTCCTTGGGCCTGGAATGCGATCTAGATCGCATTCCGGTTTATTAGTAGTGGCTCTTTTGAATTTGAAAATTATGAATAGGAAAATAATTGAGGAGATGATGAGTGTGAGCATTTGAAAAGATGGGAACAAAAACTCCATTTTTTCACATATTTTAGTTTCCATTTTTTCACATATTTATACTAGGAAGAATTTTTTAATATGCTGTTATATGTCAGACAAAGATAAGAAGGAAATTTAACAAGAGTGATTTACGAAGGAAATCGAAAGCACTTACGTCCCATAATTTTTACGCAAAGGAAAAAGATTGAGTGTTTTGAGCATTAATTTAACTTGATATTTATTGCAAAAGAGGGTAGGAAAGATTAATTTTAATTATGTCTTTTTGTGTAACAACTAATAAGTGCAGTTTTTTTTATCCAAATATGGTGTAGTTCCTTCCTTTAGATACGAGTGTATCAAAATGAAAATGCAAATTAAATTTAGAATAATAGTATATCAAAAACAACATTTACAAAAAAAAAAAACAATCAATTTTATTTGAAATCATATTGCACTTTCATCATTTTAAGGCTTACTGAATACTGATGGCTTCCAAGTTTCCACTAACTAGATTATGTAGGCAAAAGAGATTACGTGAACATCATCGTTAAGATACCTTAACTTACTGAATACTGAGGGTCCCCAAGTTTCCACTAACTACAAGTATAAAATTATATAGGCAAAAGAGATTGCATGAACACCAATACAATGAAACTCCATCAAATTATAGACTATAGAACTATTATTGCAATTTGGGTTGAAACATATTGTGTCCATTCTTCTATCTACCTGTCTATTTTTATCTTGTGCCTTTGTATACATTGGATTTAATCTTAGTTTTCATGCACTATATTTTATATTTTTGAAAACTCATTGATTAGCATTTTTAGTGACGAAGTGCCGAATCTGCTACAAATGAAATTTTTAGGTGATTAATTAGTTCATATACGAATGAAGTAATAATTTAATATGCATATTGTCTGCATCACGTAGTGCTCTGCCTGGCCAGACATTATATTTTACCTTCTCTGGACCTCCATTAAATTTTAGTGAGTTAATTACTGCACAAAACGACATTTAATTTATTCCAAACTTAATTAAAATTAATGGTCAGTACTATTTTTTCCGTTATAAAAATTGAAAAAAATACTTAATTTATCATGTCTTAGGGAGTAGGAACAATAATATTTTCAGCCAGTATACATCCTCTTGGAAATTTTTGACTATTTTCTAAGTTAATATATCAATCGTAGCCTATATTAATACATACTTCAAATTTTATTACTACTATCCGTACAAAAAGAAAAAACAAAAATAAGTGAATGATATTGGGCCACAAAATTTGCCCGAGAAAAAAAATGATGCTGGGCCATAAAATTTGTTGTTGGGCCGGTTGAGTTTTTGTTACTACTATTTTTGTCTTTTTCTCAATTAGGCGGTATGTATTTTGAGATAAGTTTTAAATTCATACGAAAACCCACTATTTGAGATAATTATCATTTTATTTTACTATTTGAACCTAATTGACAGACTATTAATATGCTATTGGTTACATTAAAATGAAAATATTCTAGAAGCTTTACCCCAATTTGAATATATGTGTGGATTTTTAAGATAATTGCCTCTAAAATTGATTACGGGGCATCATTTTTTTAACTATTCGAACATAATTGACTGGCTGTTACTATTCTAATTGTCACATTAATTAAAGTATTCTAGAAGCTTTATCACAATCTGATCCTTGCTTATAAATGCAACATATGTGTGGATTTTGTGATAATTGCCTCAAAATTAGTTACTATATATATATGATTCGACACTGATTTTAAAAATTGTTTAAAATTATGTAAAATGGAAAAATGAGTTAGTAAAAAATTGGACCTCATTTTATACGTTTGTCGTTTTATAATAAAATAGTACGGAGTATGACCCTTTGCAATAGACTAGTACAATTTAAATATTCTAGAAGCATTACAATCTGAATCTTGGTTGTTAATTAATGCAATACCGTTCTCTGCTAATAAATGATTATAGCTATATTTAGGAGTATTATTAATTCCAAATGAATTTCGATTTTAAATTCCAATATAATAAAAATTAATACACATGCCTCTAATGATACCCCTCTTTGTTATTTTTTTCAATTATATATATAGTGAGAGCTGAGAACTAAAATTGCAGAAACCAAAACAAAGCGATGGCTTCCTTTCCTCTTGTAGCCGCTCTCTTCTTCATCGCGGTGTCATGCTTCCTCTCCTTCCGGCGCCGGAGGAGCCTTCCTCCGGGGCCTTTCCCTCTCCCCATCATCGGAAACATGCTCCAGATCGGCAACAATCTTCACGTAACATTTGCCGAACTCTCAAAGAAATACGGCCCTCTCATGTCCATCCGGATCGGAAGCCGTTGCACCGTGATCGCCTCCTCTCCGGAGATGGCCAAGGAGATCATGCTCAAATACGGGCAGGTGTTCTCCGGCCGCATGTTGGCGCAGGCAACGGAGGCCTGCGGCCACGACAAGCTCTCCATGGGGTTCCTCCCCGCGGAGGCCGAGTGGCGCGCCCTGCGCAAGCTATGATCTTCTCTCACCGGAGCTTGGAGGCCAGCCAGGGCCTCCGCCAGCAGAAGCTGCAGCAGCTGCTCGACCACGCCCGGAAATGCTCTGATGAAGGCCGCGCCATTGATATTGGCGAGGCCGCTTTTATCACCACGCTCAACCTCATGTCGGCCACGCTCTTCTCGTTGCAGGCGACCGAGTTTGACTCGAAGGTGACAATGGAGTTCAAGGAGATCATCGAGGGCGTGGCTAGCATCAGCGTCGTCCCTAACTTGGCCGACTTGTTCCCCATCCTCCGCCCCTTTGACCCTCAGGGGGCCAAGCGCAGGGCGGAGGTCTACTTTGGTAGATTGCTCTCCTTGATCGAGGGCTATCTCAATGAGAGGATCCAATCGAGGAAGACCAAGACCAACCCGAACAAGGACGACTTTCTCGAGACGATTGTGGATATTCTTGAGACCAACGATTACAACAACTTGAACACTCACCACTACACTCATCTTATGATGGTGAGTAATTCAAACTAACTTTTTATTTAATTGCAATTGTAATTGTAATTGTAAAAGTGAATTGAATTTTTTCAGGATTTGTTTGTTGGAGCAACGGAAACGAGCACGACATCAATCGAGTGGATCATGTCGGAGCTAGTGATGAACCCGGACAAGATGGAGAAGCTGAAAGCAGAGCTGAAGAGCGTGGCCGGAGAGAAACAGACACTCGAGGAATCAGAGATTGAAAACCTACCGTACCTGAATGCAGTGATCAAGGAAGTGCTGCGGATCCACCCACCGGGGCCTCTGCTGCTGCCCCCGAGAGCGATCAAGTGGTGAAGGGCTACATGATCCCAAAGGGAACTCAGATTGTCATCAACGCATGGGCCATAGGAAGGGATCCGAGCATCTGGGAGGATCCGGATTCGTTTAACCCGGAGCGGTTCCTGGATCAGAAGATCGACTTCAAAGGCCAGGATTACGAGCTGCTGCCATTCGGGTCGGGTCGGAGAGTCTGCCCGGGCATTCCATTGGCGAATCGGATCTTGCATATGACGGTCGCGACTTTGGTCCACAACTTTGATTGGAAACTCGAAGATAACTCGACAGCTGAAGCCGATCACGCCGGCGAGCTGATTGGGGCCGTCGTGCGCAGGGCTGCTCCGCTTACTGTTATTCCCATACACAACTCCTAATTATGTTAAAATCATAACAACACATTAATTTTGTTTACTTACACATTAATTTTGTTTACTTATACCAAAATTATGTCGTTCCTATCAAGAACTATATTTTCAATGAAGGAGTTTCTTTAAGCATGAGTTATCTTAGAAAATCTTTTATATATCCTTCCGTTACTTCTTTAGAAAAATTTATAAACGCATATGATCATCACATGGATTCTTAATTATTTCATAATTTGAGATTCAAATTTTTTGAAGTTGTAAAGTTGATGTGGTTTGTGTTTTCGTAATGTATAAAAGAAATAATTAAAATCCTTTTTTCATAGTTTTATTTGAGTTAATACTATGATTTAAGTTTACGATGATTTTGAAATTTAAGTTCAAATTATATAGTATTAAATTTATTTTATTTTGCTAAATTAATTACTTAGTAAATTAATCAAGTTCAATTTATAAACAATTTATTTTAATTACTAAAATTATTGTTATATGGAGTACATTAATCAATATTATAATTTATAAAATAAAATTGTTGTGTCTTTTTATTTCGCAAAATTATTGAGATCGAAATTGATCACATCTCATGGTTAAAAATCCAATGAAATATCATTTCTTGCATGTTCCTATTTTTCAAAAAAACATATTAATAAAAATCAATTTTAATACCATAATTTAAATTGGATATATAATTATTTTATAGTATTTTATTTCAATTTTTAAAGTCTTAAGGCTTTTCTTCAAAAATTTTAACATAAGTCATGTTACATGTTTTGGGCTTTCTTCAGTATCTATGGCCTATTTTGTATATATTGTTGTGTGATTGTATATGTTCTTCCATAAAATATATAAATTTTTATTAATATGTTAAGTTTTGTTTGACTTTTGTATATTGTGATCGGTCTCGTCTCTTATTTTGTGAAATTTTATTTACTGTCATTTATTTTTATTATGGAATGAGTAAAGTAAGATAATGAATATAGGCAAGATTAGGACACCCACCCTAATAAACACACATGCATTGTCATCAATGTTACCTTATTCCATAGCATTTTCACACATAAAATACCATTCAATATTTCTAATTTCCAAATTATTTTTGTTCAGTAAGATTTTGGAACTAATTTCAATTTATCAAAAGCGATTATTTATAACAATAATTACATGCGGTAAGTGTTTGGTACCCTAAATAAGATCAAGATATATGAGTTATGTGGTTTATTTGGTTGTTTAGTAGATAAAATAAGGTTCATGTTAGGCCATCAAAGCCCATCTCAATCCGCTGAGGCCAGTAGCGAATTAGTTTAAAAGTGTAGATTATTTAACAACATAAAAGAGTGAGATAGCTTATCCATCTTAAAGCTCCTCTTAATTAGTTATCTTGTGTTAATTTAACATGCCTACCAAACATGAGTACGACGTCCGACGCATGGAAACGAGTTACTTTAGTTGAACAGAGCTCAATTGACTATTTAAATTTCGCTTTACATGCATTGGGTTGATGTTGATTTATATTGTACAACATTTCTAAAATTCATTGTTATTATAATAATACAAAATTATGAACTTATTTCATTATCAGAATTATTTAATACTCCATCCATCTCATTTTAGGAGTCATATTTGAGTTCGACGCGTATTTTAAGAAATGTAAAAAAAAATTAGTGAAAATAGATAATGGAACGTGAATCCTACTTTTATACTCCCTCCGTCCCGTTTTAGGAGTCCCTGTTGAGTCGGGCACATGTTTTAAGAAAAAAGTGTTTAGTGTGTAATAAATAAATATTGTAGTGGATGTTGGGACCCACTTTTAGTTGAGTGTCCAATAAATAAATGTTTTAGTGGATGTTGGGATCCACTTTTAACACTTTTTTATTAGTTGTAGTGGATGTTGGGACCCACTTTTAACCCTTTGTAGATATTTTTTATTAATTTATCTCAACCGAGACTCCTAAAATGGGACGCCCAAAATTGATCAACCAGGACTCCTAAAGCGGGACGGAGGGAGTATAATTTTATAATTAAATATAAGTGGTAAAATGTCAGTGGAATGTGAAGCTTATTATTATTTTTGGAGTATTTCAATCGGGACTCCTAAAGTAGGACACCCATATGTGATTAACCGGGACTCCAAAAGTGGGACATCCATGTATGATTAATCGGGACTCCAAAAAGTGGGATAACCTTACGAACAATATATCCATGCGATGTGCTATTATTATTAAGTCTCGATCGTGTGTTATTCTTTAACATAATTCGTTCTAAGTTAATCTATTAGTACTACTAATATTTAATTTATTCTATAATTTATAGTCATAATACTACTATATAGTCCGTGAATCGTACGGAAGGACAGCTAATAGTTTATAAAATCAAAGTTCTAAAATTCATCTTCATCATCTCATGGATATGAATTCATCTTCATTTTTTTAAAATCAAAGTTCTAAAATTCATCTTCATTAACCCGTGCTGACCAGATTTGATGATTTATGTTGGGTTTTGTCCCTTCATGTATCTGTTGTTCCCGGAATGATGAGGTAGCCCATTGTCGAACGTTACATTACCAAATTGTTGATGATTGTTCTTAGATTTTGGCCGGCGAGCGTTCTATTTTTATTTTTATTTTTATTTTTATTTTTGGCTCTCCGATTGCTTATCATTGTCAAATTAATTAGACGGTCTATTGTTGGGATTACACTTGACCAGAGTGTTGATGCATGATTTATGATGGCTTTTGGCTTATAACCCGTAGGATTTTATTTTCATTTTTATTTTTGGTCGGTGGGATTTATGTCGTGTTTAGGTTTTGGCCGGTGGAAAATGGAAATAACAAAATCATAATTTTAAATCTTAACCAATCTAGGCTTAGGCTTAGGCTTGGGCTTGGGCGTTAGGCTAGGCTGACAAATGCTCTTTGCTTCAGTTAACAAGATAATTATCTAGTTTAGTCACAATCCATAATAAATTGCTTATTGAAAAACCTAGGCGTGCAAACTCTAATTTCTAAAACATTTAAATAAGTTTCTTCTTTAGGATTATAATCAATTGCTTGTATATGTTTTAATGGAGAAATATGACATGCTACCCAACAAAATAATTATAAAAGCTGCATTAACATATGTTCCCTCTTTCTAATAATAAATGACATACTTAGATAGTTAGATTTATGACGCGAGATTTTAGATATTGATGTTTGTAAGTTAACTAGAAAGAGAAAATAATGTATTGATGCAAGAGAGAACTTTTCTTAAAAAGAAAAATATAATTTTTTGTAGGACAAATTAAAAGAAAAATGTGACAATCTATTACGAGATCGAATGAGATCGAAGGAAGTATATTAAACAATAAATTAACATTGAGCAAAATGTTTGAACTCATTTTCTTTTCGTTTCACGTTAATGCTAATTAAGACGTAAAATATTTGTGTGTTATAGATATACTTTAAATATTCTAACATACGTTCTGTCTTCCATTTTCTGTTAACGAGTCATTTTCAAACCTAATTTCATTTCCAATAAATTATTATAAAAGGCACTATTAATTGAGATTAAAAAAAAATCAATATGTAAACTGTCCCAATTATAGATATCGCATATTGCAACTTATTCACATTTGTACACAGTTTTATAGGAAGATATCGTGAATAAGAAGTTCAACCCGTTAACATATTTTTTTTCACCTTTATTCTCTTTATTAATTTACAGTATATTTTATTCAATCTCATATATTATTATCTTTCATGGACGTTTGGGAATATTTAAAATGCATGACTTTAAAATTAAACTTTAAATACTTTCTTAATCTATAATTAGCATTCCTATTTTCTATTTTGGTACACCCAAATAATTAGTTCTTCCATTTGTAGTAATTTTTCTCTTTACTAAGAAAGTTTTTCACTTCCAATTAATAAAATTTTAATCATTTTTATCTTATTTTTACGTTTAACAATTTTATGTTAAAACTTATGTTATAAACAAACAAACTACCGAAACTATTTGGTAACATAAGGAGGGTGTATTTTTGGTGTTATCTATTAATCGTAGACATAGGATAGTACTATCATAGGGGAAGGAGCAAGGCAAATGCCATGCATTTTCTATAAAATCCGTCGCAACTTGTATCATATACATCAACAAATCTTGTCACCATGGAAATCTGTTTACCATATTTGCTCATTTTCTTGTGCTTTCTCAGTATAATTATACTCTACAAAGTATCAAGAAATCGTCGCAAATTGCCTCCAGGCCCCTGGAAACTTCCTATATTGGGAAATATACACCAGATAATAGGTTCACTCCCACACCATGCACTAAGAAAATTATCACAGGTACACGGCCCCCTCATGCATATGAACTTCGGCGAGCTCCCGGTCATCGTCGTCTCGTCTCCCAAAATTGCCGAAGAGATCACCAAGACCAACGACGTCGCCTTTGCTAATCGAATCGAGCTCATGCTTCCCAAGATAGTACTGTACAACGCCACCGACATCGCGTCCGCTCCTTACGGGGATTACTGGAGATTCATGCGCAAACTGTGCGTGCTCGAGTTTCTCAGCCACGGCAAGGTTCGGTCGTTCCATAGTCTGATGGAAGACGAGGTTTTGCGCCTCGTGGATTCCCTTCGGGATTCCCAAGCGATGCCGGTTGATTTGAGTTGTAGGGTTTTATCTGCTGAGTGCCGGATCATCTGCAAGGCCATGGTGGGGCGTGTCTGCGGGAATCAAGAGGCGTTGGTCGCGATCGTCAAGGAAGCAGTGGCGATTGGAGCTGTTTTCAACGTGGCGGATCTGTTCCCGTCGATGAGATTTCTCCATTTCTTGTCGGCCGGGTCGCGGGTGAGGCTGCAGAGCATGCACGACAGAGCCGATCGTATTCTCGAAGACGTCATCCGGCAGCACGAAGAGAAGAGGTTGAGTGGAATTGATGATTCATTGGAGGAAGAAGATTTAGTTGATGTGTTCTTGAGGGCTAGTGAGAGAGAGGATCTTCAAGTTGCCATTACTAGGGATAATATCAAGGCCAACATATTTGTAAGTAAATAAAAAGTTCAATTCATCCATACCATTTCTAACTTCAGTTGATCCTCTTCATCATCATCGGCTCGCAGGAAATGTTCATAGCCGGAACAGAAACCTCGTCGTTGGTGATCGTGTGGGCGATGTCGGAGATGATGAAAAATCCACGAGTTTTACACAAGGCACAAGCAGAAGTGAGACAAATTCTCCAAGGAAAGGAGAGATTCCCAAAAACCGAAATCCAGAAACTGAAGTACCTCAAACAGGTGATCAATGAGACCTTGAGGCTGCATCCACCAGGTCCCCTACTCTGCCCGAGGCGCTGTCGGGAGGAGACGAGGATCGAGGGATATGACATTCCCGTCGACACAATAGTGATGATAAATGTGTGGGCCATTGGAAGAGACCTTGAGATCTGGCCGGAACCTGAGAAATTCGAGCCAGAGAGGTTTCAAGACGTGGCAACTGATTTCCATGGCAAGCATTTTGAGTTAATACCGTTTGGTGCAGGAAGAAGAATGTGCCCGGGGATCGCGTTCGGGATAGCAGGCGTGGAGCTCTTCCTTGCTCATCTGTTGTACCATTTTAACTGGAAAATCCCAGGTGGGATCAGTCCAGAGGAATTTGACATGACTGAGAAGTTCGGTGCATCGGCTGGGAGGAAGAACAATTTGCTCCTCATTGCAGACTTCTTGATTTCCTAGGAGAATATATGATAATAAAAGAAACTGTGATACTTCAAGACTAGAAATTAAACATGTGTGAGTGGCTAATAGCTTATAATTTCAAGCTTCCTTAAAATTCTGTACAAATATTACAATATTGTATTACAGTCTGACTAAGAGAACCTCGCAACGCTGAAGCAAAATACTTCTAGCATAAAATTAGGCAAACATGTAGTTTGAGGATTACAATACACAGTTAAACATGATTATGATAATGAACACCAATATACATGACTCTGCCCTCCGAGTCCCCGACCACAGCGATTAACAGAAGTAAGACCTGCGACACACACTACACATCTCGACAACTCAGACAAGTGGAATGCCTCCGCCAGAATACTCGACCTCCTGAATGTGGGATAAGAGTATCAGTAAAGCAAAATTATACTCCTTACTATATAAAAATGAGGCAAGATCGGAAGATCTAGCTTAGCAATAAATTTGAATTTCGTGTTACAGATAGGAATGGAAGCTAACAGAAAGAAAAATCAATATTAGCTGTGAAGTTTCTTAGTTTCGCGTCACAGTATTAAGTTGCTTCCTCCCCGCATAAAATTCCTTAAACTCTAGCCATTAAACATCTCAATGGACTCAGAGTTCAAATCTAGCAATTCATTGTTTAGGGTAAAAAAATAGCAGGGGAGTAAAGATATTAGATGGATGGTGGCCGTAGTCGGCTGCTTCTGAAAGCCCTGAACAAGCGCTTTTGGTTAAGATTTCTAATGTAGGAAATACTTCAACTGACTAAATTATGAAAGAAAAAAAAAACTGCATTAGCAGCAAGTGGATGATATTGTCCATCTATTCCTTCAAGTGGGCTGATACGCTTGAGCTAGAGCATTAGACGGGAGCTAGCCAAATTTCATATTGAGACATTCGATTATTTTGATTTATATTTGCTTTTGGATATTGAAAATGCATATAATATAAAGTTGGACTCGTTCATTTTCACCCAGAGTCAAGGCAAGGCATGTACCGTTTCCGGAAAAGCTCACTAATGGTTAAATTAAAGATAGGCTTCAAACCAGATCCAAATTCTTCATGATAGAAGCAAACTTCCAGCATGAATAAGTTAAATTTTATCAAATTGAACATTGATGATATTCCAAACAAACCTGAGCTGGGGGTAGGGATGAAACCCAATCTGACACATGAGTTGGAAGAAGACCCAATGTGTTAAGCTGCCAAGAAAAAAATGAAAATGTTAGGGCATTTCACTGCTTTGTTTTTTCTAGGAAGAGGACTGAATAGGATTTCTGCGGAGGTCAGAGACGAACCTTCCAGACGCCCAGTCCTAAGCCTACCAAATTAAGTGCGATAAAAACTAATTTAGGCAGCATCAAGTCCACTCTGTTGTCCTTGTAAGGCTCAAAGACTACAAAGCAAGTAATGATATCAGCAGATAAGTGGCATTTCTCAGAACAAACAAATGCAAAAATCAGCATCTACAACATGCACGATGCAGTTAGCACATAATCACCCCCAAGAGAAGTGTAAACGAATTTTTGGTGAACATTAAAGCACCTAAACAAATGGATGGTTAGATACAGTGGTACTTAAAAAGCTGAAGCAACAAGTTAAAAACAACCACAAAACATAACAACTGCATATGGCAAATCAAAGATACACAGCCTGCTATATAGAAAGACAAATAAACATAGGCACATACCAACTCTCATAAACACAAGTTAAATTAAACTAAGGAGACACAAGGTGCAGATACAAGGTGTTTGCCATAGTCTTGAAATAGTACTTAATAAAACGCCTAGGAAAATCATTGCCAGTTTTGATTTGCAAGTCAAGTAGTGAAAAGACTGAACAGACAAACACCAGAAAAGACACATCTGAAAAACAGCACAAATGGAAAAGGTAAAAAGGGGGACAAAAAAATTACAGTCACAGTCAAGAAGAAGAAGAACGGAAACTAAAGCTTGCCTTTGCCAACCCCTCGAAGCGCATTTACAGGCTGCAGAAGAGCTGAAAATGTTATGCCAATGCTAAACAGATGAACTGTGCTTCCAGCCATCCACATCATGAAGCCCATCATAAACAAATTTTTTATAGGCGCTTGTGCGACTTCCCAGGCTTTCTGTTAGCATAAATGAAAAACATCGAAGTTAAGACGATGAAACATTTAAAGAATCGAGAGGTAACATGATCATGATCCAACAAAATAGCCTCTTGATTGTTCATCCATAATAACATTTTTACTTCTAAAAAACCTCATTTTAATTATTTTCATATTGTCACCTGTTCACAATTTTAATAACTGGAAAAATGATTTTAACCTGATTGAAGCTAAATTCACCAAAACGCATTCATGTTTCAATTTTCACCGATTCGATAAAATTAGGCGAGAGCGCAACATTAACCTGAGCTTTCCAGTTGGCTTCTGCGTCCTTCTTCTGTTTGGTCATGGCTGAATCATCCTATCCAGTCAACACAGTCATCGAAACAGAAAATTAAATATTATCCAATCCAATGAAGCACCATGAAAATCATGATTACCTGTTCTTGCGAAGCGCGAGTGAAGCCGGGAGGATCAGGAATGTTGCGCGAGGAGTGCGAGGTGGAATTGTCCGTGAATTCGACGGCCCAGCGGCGGCCCGAACCCATCACTGCTTTGCCTTTGTCCATTGTCAATCGTTTTCGTTACCAACAAAATTTGTAGAAGTTTCTATGTAGTGAGAGTGGACTTCAGCTTGAGCTGATTGCCCATTAATTTTTAATCATTTTTATAATTGCTTTGTATTTTAATTTTATAGATAATTTAAATCTTAATTTTTTATTGACTTTTAGTCAGTCTCATCACCTTTGAAATGATAATCTCATAAAATTTAAAATTTTCAAATTTCAATTATCCCATAATGATAAAAATTAAAAATAATGTAGTACTAGCTAGTATAACAAAAAGTTATATTACCTCCATTCATTAAAATACTCTATGTCAATATATCCAAAATAATATGGAGTACTACTTTTGCTGTCATATTATGTGTGATTTTGACATACTATTAATTTTAATTTTGATCATAATGAAACAATTGCAAAAGATTAAAAAATTATATTTTTATTATATTTTAAATTCAAATATTATCAGATTGATCATAAATTAATCATATGATTTAAATGATAATTATTCTTTTTACACTGTTTTTCTGGAGAATTTTATTGGGGTTCTTATGATACTTGTTAATCCTCCAAAGGCTAATTGTAGTAAACACATTTTGTTTTCAGGTCCGACATTAAATTTTATAATGTTCTTATCAACAAAAGTTTACAACAAAAAAACACACATAAAACTAAAAGAAATACTCCATATTGATATGTTTAAGCAAAATATGTATTGTAGTGTACCACAATAAGGCAGAGGACAATTATACAAGGCAAGTATACTTCTGTTCTGTACTACTGTAAGAGATACAATTGCTGCAATTTTGGTAGTAAAGTGTGTCAAAGGTTAGATTCTAAACCTAATATCCATTTCATTTCATTGTGTATTATCTCCTTTTACAAGAAAGCTTGTCAGAGATACTGGCGATGATAAATCCTGCAAACACCTGAATAAAAATGAATAACAGTAATAAGCTAGAGCCCTGAAGCGTAGATCATTTTTCCCATGAAGAAGATGAAGACATACATACATAAGGGACAAAGAGAGCAGACCTGAATGCACCCGAGGATATAAATGGCAGAGTAGTGACGCCCGTGGATCAGCATGTCAGCAAACATCGCAAGGGGTATTGTCAGGGACATACCAAGGGTCGCGACCAAGGGGGTCGTCCACACGACAGAGAGTGCCCTGTTGCGTATTTGAGAGCTTGTTTTAGGCACTAATCCAATCAACATCAAAGGCTATAGATGGCATTTGTGGATATGTAACAACTGACTTTAAACATAAAGGTTCCATTTTTGGACAATAGCTTCATGTTTGCAGAATGTGAGGAAATCCGAGTCCATACCATAGATAGTCTGATATAACACTTCCTACAAAGCCATTGAGCAGGATTACTTCAACGGATGCTGAACTTGGGAGCTTGAACTGAGGCTCGATTCCGAGGGCATTAAGTGGAAACACTGCAACATCAGAATTAAGATCACTAAATGAATGTCGAAAAAACAATTTTTTTACTTCAATGCAAAATGGAGTAATACATCAGTGTAAATTAAACCATTTTGACTAGATCAGAATTTACATGCTTTTGCTTGTCGGACAAAGGATTCATTTGAAACCTAAATTCAGTTTAACCACGATTAAAGCTTTTATAAATACGAGCAGCACTCAACTGAATACTATATCATCTCTATGTTCAAACACAAGCTTGAGACATACAAAGTGATTAAACTTGTTTACCCCTATTAGCATTTCACAAGGCTACGACGTTACTTAAGAGAGTAGGCTATTTTTATAGTTTCTATCAAGAACGCAGGGGAGTTACGGGTAGAAAATCTTCAGGGGGAAATATCAGTATCCAAATATTTCAGGCACTTAGATTGATGATTTGGGAGGAAATATAGCATACTATGGTTTCTTACCAAGCCACCAGAGGCCAACAAAAGTGAGGAGTCCGATATATCCAAAGAACTTTTGTACATCAACCTTGTCCCCCTCGGATCCAGCTGATCTCTTGAGAAGCACTGTATCATACAAAATACTTGCCAGTGTAAGACTAAATTAAGTGAACTCATTAAAAAACCCAAAGCTTCGTTGGTTGAGGCACACCTGTAAATAATCCGTACGATGCTGCAGAGAGCAGACCAAAAATGTCTCCGGTTATAGAGTGTCTTCTAGTCCTGGAAAACACAGCAAAATTTAAACAATTAAGGTTAGAAAGTTTTCATTTTCCTCCAACATGAAGCACTATAATGGTCTTAACGTAAATGCATGTAAACAGATGATGCATCACTGAAACTCAGAAGCCCTCAGCCTGACTTACTCAGTGACGCTAAGAATCTCGTCCGGGGCCCAAGTTGTACCCACGGTAGTCATTGCAACACCAGCCATACTGATTAAAACAGCGATGACTTTTGCAGCATTTACAGTGTCCTGTCCAATTAATGCTCCAAAGAAAAGTGTGAAGAGCCCTGAAGTTGAAGTCAACACAGTCGTGCTTGCAACACTGGTATAGGCCAGAGCTGAGTTTGATAAATACTGCATTAATTTGGAACAACACAGACAAATATAGTCATATATAGCACAAGGTATAAACGGAAATCCAATGTGATGAAATTTGCATCAGTCAAAAAGACTACCTCCGTTATAAACCATATAGGAGCAAGATAAAGGCTGCATCCCATTATTTCCCACAAGCCAAGTTCATGCTTCTCTTTGGTAGCATAGTGCTCATCTTCTCCGTCCTTCAACAATAATGTCCTTCCACCTTCCGTCCCGTCTACACTCATATCTGCCAAAAGGTAACTATTCAGAGCTCCTTCTACATCGTCCTGCGGTCCACTTCCTTCAAGAGAAATATCCAGCATGGCTAACGAACTCGACAGGCTATTGTTTCCATAGATATCTTTAAACAACTTTCTATCCAATAATTTGCATATATAATCTCTCAACATTGATATTGGTAGAAAAACCATCATTAAGGATATCCACAAGTATGTCAAAGCAAAAGGCTGTCTATATTCTGTAAAAATTTTCTGCAAATTCGAATAATCCATGTCAAATTCCTTCTAAAGAAAACACAAAACTGACATCACAATTCTCCAAAATCTTCACAAGTATCAAAAGGATCAACCAACAACTCCAAAATTCTCTGACATGAAAATTTCAGAAGCTAATTATCAAATATTTGCAGATCATATAAACTCAAACACCTTTCTTCATTCTAAATCAATTATGATTCTGTAAATATCCATCGTCGTCGACTACGCATAATTCCATCCTAGTAATTAACTGATCAACAATATACAATGGGGGAAAACAAGAATTCCGAATAATTTGCTTCTACTAACTAATAAGAACAACTTGATTTGTAAGAGGTAAAGTACTAAACTTTACCAGCTAACTTCATGCACAGCTAAAAGCAAAAGCGAAAAATGCAAACACAAACAAAAAATTGGGGCAAAATCACCCCAGCTTACAATACGTCTAGGGCTCCAATTTTCTCAACATAGTAAAATTTTAGGGACGAACCTGCGTGACCTCTGCAGCGGTAACCCATATCAGCACAAAAGCCCCAATCATTCCCAAACCGGCTCTGTACCTCCATGCCATAATTCAAGAGGAAGAAAAGTAAACCCCCAAAAAGAAACAGCAAATAATTTGATCGAATCACAGATAAAAAGAATATTAGAGAGGTCGTGGCATGTTTCTGCCACTTGAAGAAAAGTTCCAATTATCGGAAACGCGTTGAATGTTAATTTGTAATGGTTTATGAAGATTGGGAGTTGACCAGCTCGTGGCAGTGGAGTATCCAACAATGGTGGAAAATGATCAAATTAGCAGCCACATTTTGATATTTGAAGTTGGCCAAGTTGAATTATACATTTCTTACTACTTTCCTGTTTAAATAAGCAAGATTTTTTTGTCATTATTACTAAATATACCAAATTCAATTTTTGAATTTTCTTATATGTATTCTTTTACTTTTCGATTTTGATTTACAAATTAAAAACAAGGGGGAAAGTAAAACAAAATCTAACAGACTTGGTCACAATTTCACAATATAAGTACAATCAATCCATGGGTTGAAAATTAAATTTTATTTCATCTCCACAGCTAAAGGCCAAGAGATAGATATTATACATTTGCTACAGTAATTTCCGACCGACCAAGATGAAAATCAATAAGCTCGTAAATTTCCTTTTTATAGTAACAGTTATTGCTGAAGGATTACAAGAGAGAGAGGGTATAGAAAGCCGGAAAAAATATCCTCTACTGGAAATTCTAGCCGGAAAAATTGGATTGGTTACTAATTCAAGCTGCAGAGCATTGACGTTCGAAGCTTCTTTGTCTGACTAATTCATGAAGATCATGGACAATCTTGACGACCGCGTCCGGCCTAGCAAGCCTCAACGCGTTCTGTGACATTGTCGCGAGCTCGTGCTGTTTAGGACCGAACCATTGCGAGACTATGCTGGCAATCGCCTTTGGAGACTTTGAGAATTTCCCACACCCATTTTGGACGACGTATGGAACATTCCCGGCTTCCTGCAACGTGCATGTGTCACAGCATAAACCAATGAAAATCAAACAGAAACAGCATAACAGCTATGAAAGATGGAACACATTGATGTAATATTCGAAGAAACTACGAATTTTCCCTTGTAGTATACAGAGCAAGAAGTTGGAAGAGTGTCACTACCTGTCCGGCAATATAGTCATTTAGGATAATTGGAAGTCCTCGTATCGTGGCCTCTGCAATAGTTCCGGGACCAGCCTGCAGAAACACATAATTGTTCAGTGAGCGATAGCTCGTTAAGATTCTTTGTTTGAGAATGAGAGGTTCGGATACATACCTTGGTGATAATGCAATCACAAGCACCCATGCAATCCTCCATTCTAGTGACAAAACCCTTCACCTAAATTGCAAGCATTGAGATATTTAGACTACATGCATAAAAGTTTATTACGCGTGATTTTAATATAATATTCCGTCTGAGAGACTGTATAACAAAGAGTAATTAAGAATCTGATATTGCAAGCAAAGAATATAACATTAAGAATCTTGCAAGCAATATCAGATAATTACACAGAAAAACCGATTTACAGAAGAGAAGTGAAATGTTGCATTGCTGTGAATATAGCCAGAAGGTTTTGAGAAGCTTTTTACCTCAACAGGGATCTTCCACTGAATCGACTTCAATTTGCTGACTAGCTTTTTATTTCGGCCACAAATCACAAGAACCTGACCGGTAGGTACTCCATGAGTTTCGTCATATAATGCATCCCCAAGTGCTCGAGCAGTAGCCTCGATGGGGCCCATACCTTCACCGCCACCCATAAGCAAAGCTGCAGGTAGATGTTCATCCATACCTAGTTCTCTCCTCAATTCGTCCTGTAAAATCGATATATAATTTGCTGATATTAGTACCTTCTGCCATGGTGAGTTCATACAAGTTATCACGTACGTATATACACTATCATATGGAGGAAAATTTTTGTTATACTTTCTCCCTATGCAATATTTTACATCATACAATACACATTAACCGATGGGCCAACAGAAAAGGGACATACTATAAATATTTCAGTGCCTAATAGTGGAAATTAGATCTGCAGCATTATTTGTAATCATCGGATAAGAAAAATGAAATTATAACCCCACAATATTCATAATACACATTCATCAAGATGATTCAAATATGAATCCAAAAGCAAATACAAAGACATAAAGTCTTGGTCGTGTGGTATCAGTAGCTTCACTAATCTTGATGAGTTGATACCTTTAGTGATAATATTTCACACTTCCAACAATGTTGTGGGTAAATCATGAGACAAATCAAATATCACTCCACCAATAAATTGATAACGCACTTAGCAAAATGAAATCTATGAGAGTGAGACCAACCTAAATTTCATTTTGCATGGGCTACTACATTAGGAATACTTTTTAAGAAAAAAAAAATGCAATGTAAAGCAACCTTAGGGCGAACAGCCTTCACAAACGAGGGCCTCACAGGAAGGCCATAGACCTTAATTTGTGAGCGTTGAAGGCCAGCTCTCAGTGCTCGTTTTGCTACCTCCTCCGAAGGGCAATAGCATCTCGTTACAAGCTTGTGGAACCTACCATGAGCCAAAATTATATATAAATCCCACTTCAAATTTTGCACATATGGAAAAATTGAATGCGAAAGAACCGGCTAGGCCTACCATGTGGGGTGACATGTGGAGAGGTCTGTTATCACAGTGGTAAAAACAATCTTCTTCAGAAGACCTTTAGACCTCAAGATACGAAGTGGAACATGTTGCATCAGTGGATGTACACTGATGATAATATCTGGCCGGTATTTCATCAATCCTTTAGAAACCTCTCTAGGGAAACGAACAAAAGATTTTGGTAAGAATCATGGGTGGAAACCGGGTAATGAGAAAATACAGCACACAGTTTTGATCTATGTCTATGCCATCAAGAAAATGACTTATGATTATCTTTTACGAAAACACAAGTCTGAAATCATGTCAGGAAAATCGATTCAATTTTACATTCATTACTATCTTATCAGAACGAACTAGTGTTAATGATTAAGCTCTGCAATGAGAAAAACAGTTGTATCACATAGAGTAACCATGTCATTTAAGAAGTAGAATTACCGAGCTATGAATGTTGAGGTGGCAGCAAAATTGGTTCGATGAACAAGACGCGGTGCAGTAGCATAATAAGTCATCTTCCACAGAGTCCCATGTTTTACAAGGAAGTTATAACTCTTTGGCAGCTGATTAAAGGGCCATGGAGTATGATCTGACCACAAGTCAGTGACAAAAACCTGTAAAAGAAATTCTTCAACACTGGGAACATTTTCAACAAATAAATCACAAAGCTACAATCAATCAAATCTTTATTTCCTTTAAGTTTCTGATCATTTTCTTCTTCCTACCTTGAGGTACAAAGCAACACATATACCACAACTCTTTCCTATAATTCTCAAACGATTCAATCACAAGTCACACACCAACCAATCAAACTGTCAAATATTAATCATTCAACAACCAAAAACTAAATCTCATTTAACAAAATTGCAAGTGTACATTCAATCAAAAACTACACCCCATTTAAGAAAATTACAATTCTACATTCCATCAAAAACCATACCCGATATTCGTCACCAAATTCTTCAGCAAAAGCTGCCTTAATAGCCTCGGCAGAAGCTCTATGACCCCCACCAGTATCGCTCATCAGAATCAGCACATTCTTTGGAGCATCCGACACAACAGCATCCACAGAATTTCGCTCCGTTTCCTCCAATACGCCATTCCCATCATCTCCACACCCATTACTCTCCCCGGAATCAACCTGAACCGAGGCGAAATTAAGCGGGAGTCTCTCGCAGTGGAACCTAATTGCACTATTGAACTGATTCAACGCTCTCCTAATGTTAAAGGCGGCACCTTTACAGCTCAGAGCCAATGAAGCCACAGCCCTGGGCTTCTTCCTCTCATCAAAGTACAAGTAATTCGACAAACACGTGGAGTGCCCATCGAAATTCAGCCGCGAGGAATCGTGCACTAAATTGCCCAACTGAGAAACGAAACCAAAGGGGTTCGTGGTTTCTTGGTTCACAGTTGAAGGCTGCATACTGGCAATCTATTTAACGTTTCCCCCAATGAAATTTACGTTTCTACGAATGGGTTTCCTACAAGCATCGACAGAATTCGTTCCTGCAAAAGAAAGACTATTCAAGACTTGTGCAGTTGGTTTTACCCGCCAAGTGTTTGGGATTGTGTCTGAGAGAGATATCGACGGGGAAAGAAGGTAAGAATTTGGTGAGGAATTGCAACCACAAAGATAAGATTTTGTGAAGGGAAATGCATACACAATCTATATATATAAGTGCATATTATAGTAGAGAAGAAATATACCAAAGGAATTCAATTTGATCCCTCTTGAGATATAGGCCTACATCAGCCATGAGAGCAACTCATTGACAGCAGACTCAAATAAAATCCAAAAACAAAATCAGTGTAGATAAGGTGGAGCGTGTCTAGCGAGAGTGAGACGACTCAGAAAGAGAGAGGGTGCTTTTTTAATTAATTTTAAAATTATTATTTATCTCTAAATCCCTAAATTTAGATTTTAAAAAATTATTCACTATTCTAATCTTGCAATTAAATTATTAATTTATTCAAATTTTGCGATCTTTCAAGTTATCAACGCTTAATTGCGAACAAAATATGTTTAATTATTCTTTTGACTTTGAGAAGAATTATAAAGGATTTAATGTTTTTGTCGTACAATGTATTAATTGTGTTGTTGGGAATAAATATGTTAGAATGGGCATTTTAAATTTGGTAGACGTTAATTGGACGGCGGTGGAGAGGTGGACGGTGGTGGGTTCATGGCGGAGACCGGTGGTGGACTGGACGGTGGTCGTAGTCTCTGCGGTTAGTTTCTTCACATGTTTTGGGCTTTTTGACCATTTCTTTCTTTTTTTCTTTTTTCCACCCAAGAAGTGTGAACCAATTCATCATCCAATTTTTAGTTACAAAATATACAAATGTAATTTTGAATTATTTGGGTGGAGTTGTTATATATGAAAGGAGGAATGTGAATAAATAAATATTTAAGAAGTAAAGGCAGTGATAAAATGGAAATTTATATATTGTATAAACTCAAAATTTTTCAATAATATCAACATAGTATAAAATTTCAAGATTTTAATATCAATACAGTATCAACACAATATCAACACAACATTAATTATTGGCTACCGTTGAAATTCTGTTGACATTTTCCTATTGATGTTTTTTTTTAATCTGTTGACATTTTTCAATAGTTCAGATCATAATTTTGAGTTTGTACGATATTTAGAGTTTTCATCTGGTCACATCCCTAAGAGGTAATAGTACATAGAATTTTCCTAGTGATGGTTAATAGTTATTCCACACTTCCACTTCTTCTTGTCCATATTTATAATGTAATGATATATTTTGCTGATTTATTCATATGTATTGGTCTTTACTCTTAATATAGTTCTTTTGCCTTTTTAAACCACACATCTATTTCACTATAATGCTACCGACTAGCAAATAAAATGTGGGGTATATAATAAAGTTGCACCCAAACCCTTTTAATGCTCTAAAATCATACTTGCGTTGACCTTCAATTTCAGAATGATTAAATTCATACATAGCTCATCAACTATCAGTCATCTAGTTGAATATGTCTTAAAACAAGAGATCAACGGTTTAAATTAAGACATCATGTTTCCTTCATATTATATAAATTCAAATACTTTTGTTATATATGCCAACAAAGTGTTTTCAAACACAATATTGCGTCAATATTTCACCTTATTTTACAGATTTAACCTTGTTTGACTTGAGCATAATTAGGGTTTCTGAGTCTAATGTTATGCAAGAGACTAGATCAAACCTCGAACTAAAAGACATTCAAGAAAGGATGGACTTTTCTTCTTTATATAAGCCTGCTATATACACAGTATATATTATTTTCGTAGTATATATTCTATACATGTTTTTAGCATGTGCATTTAATGGTATCATCCAATATTAGGTAGTGCTCCATTTGTTTAAATTTCTCACAAAGACTAGCTATAAGTCTAAGAAGATGGAGTAGTAAAATAAAATTGAGGAATATATGGACGGTGGGCTACCAATTTTTACGAGTTTGTTTTAAAAAATAATATAGTGTAGTTTAGTAGCAAAACGCTAAGAACACTAACATTGAATAGTAGGAGTGATATAGTAGTATCAATTAATTGTATCGAAATAAATACTACTCTATAAAAGTTCTGCGCTTTTCGAAACTCGGATTTGCATTTGTATTTTCAACAAAAGAGATTCATTCATCATGATCTTTACTATCTAAAATCTGGTGATGGAGAGATAAATTCATCATCGGCTTGGACTCACTCTTATACTATATTAGAAATGAGTTACGCATCCCTTAAAATACATTATAAGGGAGAGGGTTATTCATACTTTTATAGGTGAATTAGGATGTTACCAATACGATGTGTAGAATTTTAACAAATATGGTTATTAAGTACTCATTAGAAGAAGAGTACTTCTCCATACTTATATTTTATCTCAATATTTTAAGCCTTAGCACTTTTTGCTCTTTTGCTCTTGCTTCTATTATCTGGCGATGATCTCGATTATATTTCCTTAGTTTCTATCTTAAGCACTTTTGCTTTATTTCGGATAGTAACTAATACTCTATTAATTTCAGTATACACTTTATTTTATTTATATTAACAAATAAAAGCTGTTTTAAGAATATTAAGATGACTTCGCAGGGCTGGGCCTAGTGTGCTAGTGAGCCTAAAATGGGCTGGGCTTAGACAAGAAAGTTACGTATCTCTATAAATTTATACTTCTATTTTCTTTTTATGTAATTTATTCCCCTATCTGTTTACTTTTAATCTTCAATCACACAAGTAAACTTAGCCTATTTTCCCTGAAAAAGAAGAAAATAACTTTTTTAATCTCTTTTGTAAAGATAAATGAAGATCCACTCAAAGTACTACTATAAATTTTCACTTTTGTATAAAGAAAGAACAAAGAAAATGATAATGCAACTTGCTTCCCTCAAAAAAAGCATAAAGCCAATTTCATTGCATTTTAGATTTAAACAACAAAACATTCACTCAAATTCCCAAACTCCTATCTTTTATGTACAATCCCACCACTTTTAGAATTCAACATACTTAACCATCAAAAAAAAAAAAGTTTACTAGTATTAATATTTTTCTAAATTTTAAGGAGTCAACGGGAACAAAGTCAGCAAAACAGGCGCCGCCGCCTTCGCCGGCACGTCCCTCTCCTCCTCGGACAGCGGCGACTCAGTCCTAACTCGCTCCGCTTCCGCCCCGAACGGCGTCACGGGCCCCTTCACCGCGGGCGAGTTCCCGGCCGATCTCGTGCCAGCTCTGACGATCTCGAGATCGCCCAACGACTGCTTTCTCCTCTCTTGAAGCTTGAATTGCACACCCGCCTTCGGCCGGAGCTTGTGGGCCCCGCCACCCGGCGCCGCCCCGGTCAGCCTCTGGACCAGCTCTTTGAAGGTGGCGGCGTCCGCTTGTATGAAACCAACCTCTCTTTGCTTCTCCATGTTGTTGTGTGTGTGTGTGTGTGTTTTGTATTGAAGAATTTAGTGTTGATATAAATGATTATTGAAGATGACTTTGGGTATTATATATTGCATGGGAAACGGACCGTGTAAGAATTGCGCGTTAAGAACTTGTCGTCTGAGTACTTGGAAGACTGTTGTGGAAATTTGAGCTTAATTAGTCAAACTTCAAGAAATTTGTTTTGGAATTTTTCTCCTTGGTGTTTTCTAACTACATCAGTATGATTGGCAGCCTACACATTTATTTATCATCTAAAGGAATTAGTATACTTATTACTAGGACAAAAAGGACTAAAAGAAGAATCAAAGGAAAATAAAAATAATGAATTTGTGATTGTTTGGTTCAACAAAGAAATAGTATTAAATTTTGCTTCATGTTAAAATATCTGCTTTACCCCTATTTAGTTTATAAATTTTGTAAACTTGATGATATATGTATAATGGGATATTTATAAATATTACTTTTGATTTCGCTACGTAGATGTTATTTTAAGTTGACAACTCTACTAAAGGTCAAGCTGAAGTTGGTAACGTGACGACTTCATAAATCATAATCATATAAAAACTGGTTATGAAAACTAGAATTAAGTGTGAAAACATGAAAAAAATTTACATAAGCAACGACTTTGCATTGAACAAATTCATATTTTCACATGAAATGTTTACCGTTAACGGTTGAGAAAGGAGAATCACTCAGTTGCTTTGGACAATTGCAGAAAACAACATTTGGTTTATATCGCCGGAGTCCGGCTCTTCCTCCTCTGCAAAATATGACAAGTTATTGCACATTCAAATTTTAGAGGCATCAAATATCACTAATATCACATCTGCACATAAGATTGCACGAAAAAAGCACTCTGATAAGATCAAACCTACCCTATCATATTGCAAGCTCATGCAAACTGCACTTTCCTCCATCTCATAACCACATTACTTTTAAATAGATAGTTTAGCTTTATGAAAATTGCACCTTACGATATCACGGTAAGGAGTACGCAGATAGATCTTAAACAGTTGCATATGTTACAAAAACTTGGTTTTGTACACTACAGTTCCGGCCTATCCACCTCAATATTATCAATGGTCAGTTCGTTGCACAAAGTTTGATGAAAACGCGCAAATTACCATATTAACTACGTGTCTCAGTTCAGATTCTTATAAGACTGGGGATGATTTTCTCCAACAAATGCTATAACAAAGGCACACTCAACAAGCAATAGTGCAAACAAACAAGTTACCTTTTCTAGATTTGACTTGAACTGCCCACTCATCGATAACCTGGACATCATGAGACAAACAAATTAGATACAAGCCAATTTTTTTTTTATGAAGACCTCACGAGAAAACACCAAGAAGGTATTTCTCTATCTTGGCAAACAGAAACCATTGTAGCAAAACTACGTTATGCTGCAAAACAAAATGACCTAAAAGTCCTAAACCCCTGCCACTTCTATTTTGGTTGCTCTGTTGGCACATGGTAAAGAGTCTTCAATTAGAGCAGTTACCCCTTCAATTAGAATCTAACTAACAGCGTCCACAGACAAATGCAAATACCTGATTGAAGCTCTCATAAGCATCATCATCTGCATCTCCAGTGAGAGGAACACCAGTGGAGCTTTGTAACTTATGCAGCATTGTCCTATTCCCCACTAAGACAGTTCTAGCTATATCAATCAGATCCTGCACTCCAAAAGCTTGCATAAATACTCACTCAAGGCAGATGGAATATTGAACACTATAAATTTTTTCAAATCGAATTATCATGGTTAAGATTATTAAGGACTAAATTGCAAAGGCTCCATTTTGGTGAAACAGGAGGAACAATATAGCCTACATAACACTACAAGATCCAAATATCCACTCAATTAATAGCAAATCATTGTTGTGCAGTACTTCTACTAGTTATACAATAAAAATTTACATAATTCGATAACTAAATTTACAAAGTAAAATCACATGAAAAATAAAATACATTCACTGTCTAAGCACAATTTCCATTAGACGATGTTTCATCTCTTCATCTTTTGGGGTTAAATGATCTTTCGCTAACAATGTGTTCAACAAAATCTGATTCATCTTCATAGCCTTTCGTTGTTCTTTTTTAAGCTCCAAGTCGATTCTCGCATTTCCTAGTTTGTTTATTGCTTCAGCTTCACTGTCTATAATGAGTCTTAATGCGCGAATTTCTACAGCAACTTCATTAGTAGGTAAAGATTCTGATGCATTAGTTGGAGTTTTAAGATGGGGAATAGTTGAACAATCAATACTTGGTGTTTCTACATTGGAAGGTTCAGGATAATCCCCATTTTCAGAAGTCCTTGATCTTTTGGAGCTGCCACCACTTTCTTGAAAAGCCCCTTCTTCATATATGGGACATGGTTGTGAAAACTCTTGAGATGTTAAGTCCTCTTTGGGATGTTTACTCATAACTTCATTAAGTACAACTAAAGTCCTTGATCTTTTGGAGTTGCCACCACTTTCTTCAAAAGCCCCTTCAGATATAGGACGTAGTTGTGAAAAATCTTGAGATGTTAAGTCCCACTTGGGATGTTTACACATAACTTCATTAAACACAACCAAATCCTGAAACTTGCTACCACCTACTTCATAAATTGCATGAGCTTCTATCTCAACATCCGCCAAGCTCATTCCTATCTTTTTCCGAACATATGCTTCCTTGTAAGCTGCCATCCACTTTTTTCCATTTGCATTAAGCCGTTTCCAACGACACTTCATCGATTCAATGTTTCTTTCGTTGAGTTCTTCCAAATTGTTTGCTCGAGCTTCTTGATACAGATTATGCACTCGCCCCCACAAAGAAAAACCCATTTGCTTTCCACATACTTTATCATTACTAGCAGTACACCAAGATGACATAAGGGCTATATCTTCTTTCACACACCAAACTTTTTTTGCCCCCTTTTGATTTGTGTCTGACTGTTGGACATCACATACCAAATCACAAGAAATGTTTTGTGATGGTAGAACCTGAGATGTGAACTTGGTTCAGATTCTGAGAAATCCTTGGGTTTTGATAATTTTATCAATCTCGGTGATGCTATGAGTTTGGAAAATATTTCTAGTCTAGCTCAAAACTGTTCAATCTATCGTACACGACCCCTAAAAGTATCACCCTAAGCACCTATTAACGTATTTAAGGATAATGTAATTTGAAACATTGATGGAAAAAAACGAAAGAAAAGAATACACACTGTCAGATTACAGAATAGACGATATCTATTTCCTCCGGTTCCAAATGGCCAAATCTTCGTAGCTCCCCCACCCCCCAAACCAAAAGAGGTAAATTTCCATTTTTAGAAATGGGATTGTTTGTGGACATCCCAAAATGGCAAAATGGGACTATTTTTCGTGGACGGAGGTAGTATTATCTATCTAAACTAATCCTATTATTATCCATCTAACATAATCCTTAAGAGATTATTTACTTTGAGTATAGGATGTATTGAAATATAATCCAAGCTAATTGTTTACCGATTACTTTGATAGATTGATTAATTTTTAACTTGTTTGATCCTCTTAACCTTCAAATACTCAATTCTATATTTTAGGATCTACCTAGGAGTATTACTCTTACAGAAAGTAAACGGCCCTAAATGTAAATCCCCCTTAACAGTAATATTATGAATAACAAGATTCAAAGCAATCCACATTTCTTCACCTGTTTCGCAGCAAGAAGCTCGCGGCACTCGTCTTTCAGTGACGACATTTCTTCTTCTATCTTTTTCAGCCTTTCCACCAGCTTCATCGGATTTGCCTGTCGAAAAACAACCAAAGTAGAGAGGAGAAGAAATTAGTACCCCATAACTTCAAAAGCTCAAGGTGCAATTAGTTAGATACGAAATTGTAATCCAATTTTGCTCCAAAATGACAGAATATAAAATTGAGGGTCTGAGAGTTGAGAGATGGGAAAACAGGAGCAATAAATGGATAGAGTACGTGATCGGGGTAAACTTGCTGGAACTCTTTGTGGAGCTTGTTCTGCACTGCGGAAAGATCGCGATTGGCCTTGGTGAACAGGTTTAGAAGTCCATCCACAGCTTGGTTGTGCTCCATTTTCACCCCTCTCTCTTCTCTCTTCTCTCCTCTCTGGGATTTAGGGATTTGAATTTTGGAATTGAGCCATTATAGTTTTTATGATTGGATTGACGAATTTACCCTTCATCCAATAATATGTTTCGTTATTTTGAGAATATAAAAAAATATTTCGGAAGAGGGTATTTCGGTAATCAACTAAAAACAGAAATTTATAAATCGGATGCGGCTCTGAGGGTTTGCTTCTTCAAGCTTCCGTGAAAGCTGCAATGGCGATTACTCAAGAGTTCGACTGCAATTCGAAAACTCCGGTATGCATGATTTCGGTATTATACTTATGGTTTTTGATGATCGAACTATAATGTCTGTCGATGGATTGCATTTGAATATGCCTTGACCTTGCAAATTATGTGCGCTTCCAATCCGTGCTTTTCTCGGAATTTTTTTTACTTTTTTTTATCGTGTAACTAGAGTTAATCATCAGCTCAATGCAGAAATTGTCATTTCAATATCCGATTTGCTTTCCGAAGCACATGAGTTGGTCTTAATTAGGACTTGTTTTTCTCTGATTACTGTTACTAAGCTGCTTTTCTATTGGTGAAACTCTCTTCTGTTGTGGTGGCAATGTATTAGTCTCCTTTGATGTGGATTAGCATAAGTAAGCTCTCTTTTGAGCAGGTGGTGTCTATATATTTTGCATTGCTTCAATGATATACGGATCATGGATTCATGTAAGATTTCAGGATCTTGAAAATCTAACAGATCACTGTTTTATCAGTTGGAAGAATCAATCCAACATTGCGGTGGAGAAGTAGCAGATCCTCAACATAGGAAATATGATGGTAGTTCAAGTCCTTTTATCTATAGAGTGGCATGTTCTCTTTAAGGATTAAGATGCCTGATTTGCCGTGATGTTAAATTAAACTTTCAGGTCCTTCAACGAGACGCGAGGCTATCACGAAGAATATTTTTGTAGACCAAAGAGGAAGCAGAATTAAAAACAGAAAATCTGATAGACTAAATGATATTGAGGTGTGTAATTTATTATGCATGGATGTGTTTAGCTGACCTGGAAATTATCAACGAAATATTGTCTTCCGTCTATATTTTGTCTCATATTTATTTTGTAGTTATATTTGTGAAAGTTTGTGACTTTAAGGAACTAGAGAAAAGAATGAGATCTGATCTGATATCTCTTCCGGGGCTTCTAGCAGAAATGGCATTATCTACTACTCTAATAATGAAGTTTTACTTTTTAAGAACAAAATTTTGAAGAGATGTGGTGGTGGAGATTTGTGTCTCGGTGCAGTTTTTGTTTGGAATAGAGTTCCTCTATTCTCTATCAGTAATAAGCTGATTCTTTTTAGTAAGCACTAAGCAGACCACATGAGTTGCAGCCTGATGTGTTTTGAACTTGGCTAAGATTAGTGCCTATTGGCACATCTCGTGAACATCATCTTAGAGCAGAGATATACTTTACTTTTTTTAAAACATAGAACAAACAAGTATTTCAGATTTGCAGTGATTTATCAAAGCAATATTATTAGCTTGTATACTGCTGTTATGACGAGAATCCCATCTTTCCAAATTTTCCTTCCTATATGTTGAAGCCTGGGCTCATAAATTAGTGGTCACTATATTGAATTTTGGTATGCTATTTAAAATTTCTGAGTTAGTTCCACTTCCAGTATATCATTAAAATTATTTTTGTACTTTCCAGATTGTTGGATACCTTAATACCAAGGAGGAGATCCACCGCAAAAGGATTTTATGGGAAGCAATGAATGAAAAAAATATAAAGGTGTTATCTTGTTAAGTACTTTCACAATACTAGCTTTCGACAAGTAGTTCTTTCTGATTACTTGTGATGGGTTGAACATACAGGCCAAGAAACAGAAAGTACCTGCTGAAACAAAGAAGAGTGGCGCTGTCAAGAAAGCTACTAAAACCACTGAGAAAATGGAGCCTAAGGTTCGACAAATGGAGCCTAAGGTTTCTACTTTTCTTAGTTACTATTAAATCTGCTTCATTTCTTGGAATAGTATTCAACCATTGCATTATGCTAAACATCGATTCATTAGAATTTGTGTATGATGTTGTTGTCTTTTTCTGCAAATACATAGTATTGCTTATCCGTTATCTATCAACTTCTAACTTGATTCTATACTTGCAGAAGCATAGTTCGAGGATCAACTATGATGCTTTGAAATCTCTGGGTGGTGATTTCGTAAGTATTGCATGACACATATTTTCTCTAAGATTTCATCCCTGAGTTTGTCATGCTGCAACATACTATATCACATTTGGTTGGTATCATTTGTGCAGCAGGAAAGATGTGAATCGGGCGAGTCAAGCAAGGCAGATTCACCAAAGCAATCAAAGGAGAGTTGGTACGAAGATGATCGGAGTGATGATGAGATTTTCGGAGGTGATGAAGAAGAAGATGAGAGCCATTACCAGTACCAAGATGAAGATTTATTCGATGATTTTGATACTTGAAAATCAAATGAATTTTTGATCCTACAGTAGACATAGAGAGTTATAGAGCATCTTCATACTATGTTAACTGAATCTATTAGAAATACATGTTTGTGTGACATTCCAATATGCTTACATTGTGACACATATATAAAAAGTTTTAAAACGTATTTGACATAAATAATCAATCAAACTATCAAAGTGGCAGCAACCAGCAAGTGTGTTTAGTCAAGACTCAAGCATACATTTTCAAATAATTCAAGTGTGTTTAGTCAAGTATACATTTTCCCAGCTTTTGAATCAATTTTGCGATACAAGAAGGAAAAAAAAGATACTAGCAAGCAAATTACATTACAAAACTCCTATTTTACATTGGTACTTAAGTTTGAAATTTATATAAATAAAACAAAGGCTTTATTTGTGTTTCATTTTAATACAGTATCTTATTTATGTTGCCATTAATATCTTTGCTTATGTGAATTGCGAAATATAAAATGTTTCATCATTATTTTATGATGGTGCTAAAAATTCTTTCATTGTTTTATGTAGATATAAATAAATTTATTATTTTTTCATGTTTTGAACTATTAAAATAATGACTGTTTTAAATTAAAACGTGTATTGAACTTTTTTGTCAATTAGTATGTAAGTTTTAAATATTTTGTAGTAATAATATGAAACAAATGATTTTAGAAACACGTAAGTTTGAAAATAAGCGGTGTAGCTGAGAAAGAAAGTTGTTGTTCCGTTGAAGACTTGAGTGTCCGTTGTTGTGTGGCCATAAACAATGCACCAACTCAGCAAGTTACTCATCTTCTACAATGTTCATTTCTCCCTAACACTGTAACCTCAATCAAATTCATCCTCTCCCGCAAATGGCTCTTCTACAGTTGCCGCCAATTCTGGCTGCTGCTGCTCTTCCATCGCACTTGGAGAAACTCCCCAGAACAAACGCGAGGATAACATTGTCCACTACTCAAACCCCCTCGAATCCCCGCCACCATCAACTGAAGAGGAATCGCCACAAATTGAGCGCAGTCGCCGAGGGAATCGCAGCTGCGGCGGGCGATGAGAGCGTGATTCAGGAAGATGAAGCTGTGGAGCACAAGGAATCATCGGCGAGATACGATTGGACCGAGGAATGGTATCCGCTGTACCTCACCAATCAAGTGCCCGACGATGCGCCGCTAGGGCTCACAGTGTTCGACAAGCAGGTTGTGCTGTTCAAGGACGGCGATGGAGTAATTAGGTGTTACGAAGATCGTTGCCCCCACAGGTTTCTTCTCCTATCTGGAATTTAGGTGGAATGGAAGGATTTTTTTGTTGAATATGTCAAATTTGAGTTGGATCTTGTTGATATGGATGCAGTTGTTATAGCGATTAATTAGTGAGTGTGATGATTTCAGAATGTCTGCACTACTTTCTAAATAATGAGTTAATGTGCAGATTATTGAGGTTAATTAAGGTGAGATTAATGGATGTAGTTAGAATTATAGTTTTAGTGTAGATGTGTTTAATTGACTGATTGTGATGCATAATATAGCTGTTATTATATGCAATTTTTGAAGGTTAGCAAAGCTGTCTGAGGGCCAATTATATGATGGAAGATTGGAGTGTTTGTACCATGGCTGGCAGTTTGAAGGAAATGGTAAATGTGTGAAGATACCTCAGGTCTATTGTTATCTACAATAGTTCTTAAAGTTGAAGATGTTCAAGAAGTTTTAAGGTGAATGATTTTATCAATATTGACTAGATATGGTTTTCTCGACAGCTCTCAGCAGGTGCGAAAATCCCTGCATCGGCTTGTGTGAGGACTTACGAGATCAAGGATTCACAAGGCGTGATATGGATTTGGATGTCGCACAAGACTCCTCCTAATATTGAAAAGATCCCTTGGTTTGAGAATTTTGATAGACCTGGTTTTCGAGATGTTTCAACCATCCATGAGCTCCCGTATGATCATTCCATCCTTTTAGAGAACCTCATGGATCCTGCTCATGTTCCTATCTCACACGACAGAACGGATTGGACAGCTAAAAGGGAGGATGCCACTGCTCTATTTTTTGAGGTGGTGGAAAGAACTGATCGAGGCTTTGCAGGCCATTGGGGTAGAGAGAAAGATCGGTCAATTCCAGACTACATACCGAACTTTCTGAGGTTTGAGGCGCCTTGTGTGCTTCAGAACAACCGGGAAATTGTTGACAAGAATGGTGAGAGGAACTACTTCACGGGGCTGTTTCTATGCAGGCCATCTGGACAGGGGAAGTCAATGCTTATAGTCAGGTTTGGGAATACAAGACAGCCACCACCCATGTTGAAACTGTTTCCTCGATGGTACTTCCATCAGAATGCTTGTAAGGTATTCGAGCAAGATATGGGCTTCCTTTCATCTCAGAACGAAATCCTTATGAAGGAGAAAGTTCCAACAAGGAAGCTTTACATCAATTTGAGGTCATCAGATGTTTGGGTGGCTGAGTACAGGAAATGGATGGATAAAGTGGGGCATGGGATGCCTTACTACTTTGGGCATAGCTCGATTTCTCTGCCAGAAATTCCAGCAGTAGTTGAGCATGCTCCGGCTGGATTCGTTGCCAATTTCTCAGCCTCTCAGCCAGCTAAGGGTGGGATTGGGACAATGGAAGCACCAAACCCTGCCAACAGATACTTTCGGCATGTGGTCCATTGCAAGGGGTGCATGAGCGTCGTGAAATCTTCTCATTCGTGGAAGAACGCTCTATCCGTTGCTGCTGCCGTATCCACGACATTGGCAATTCTTGTTTCCGCAAGGCAGTGGAAGGTGCTGTTCCTGCTCTCGACTGCAGTTCTGTTGGCCGGGGTACAAATCTGTTCAACTATCATTGCAATGAACACAACCAACTTCATCAGAACGCATAGAAGGATGTGATTCAGGAGAGTAAATTATAAGTTTTCATTTCTTACAAATTTTAGGTGTGCTGTATTGATTTCTCAGTGGCTCAGGATTTGCTCATTCCTGGGTAAGTATGTATTGGTTTTACATCTGTATGCTAGGTTAAAATTTCTGTTACATAAAACATGTTTGTTTGCAATACAGGTTCATGCAAAAATTATTTGAACGTTACTTTTTCGGCACCAAACATAAAAACTGTAGTAGATAAAAAACTAAGTTGACCAAGAACAGTTTATCGGAAGCTGGAATCTTTCATGTTCAATGCTCTTGGGTCTAGCAGTATGATGATCTTCATTTATGTATTTGCCGACATTGTACTAAATATATATACAGTATCACTCCAACTCCCACCTACCTGCACTCGTTCAATTCCTCTCTCTTTACTCTTCAACCAAGAGAGAGAGAGAGGAGCAGATATTGAATTGATGCAGAGAAGAAGAGCATTTACTGACTGTTTGTCACTGTTCCAATTTTCAAAACCTGCCTCAACCATCTCCAGAATAAATGCAGAGGTATAATAAATAGACATAGTTACTTCCACTCATGGCACGTGACTTCTTTCTCTATTAAGGGAATACAACCAAAAGCAGGTAGCAGAAAGCTCAGCACAGAAGATATCCATTCTTGTCAAACTAAGAAATGGATTATGCATACAAATTGCTGATGCTTTATTCTGCTCTCACTCTGTGCCTCCTTCCATTCTCTTCTTGCTCGACTCCCTCTGTTGGTTTCTATGCAGGTTCGTGCCCTGCCGCTGAAATCATTGTGAAGAACACAGTGAGATCAGCTTCTGATTTGGATCCCACGATCCCCGGGAAGCTCCTCCGCTTGCTCTTCCACGATTGCTTCGTCGAGGTTACTCCTACCTCACTCTTTTCTACTTGAGATTGCATGGTTTAAATGTTCAATCACCATTACTTTAACAGGGCTGTGATGCTTCCATACTACTACAAGGAAATGGGACGGAGAGAAGCGATCCTGGAAACACGTCCGTTGACGGATTCGCTGTGATAGACTCAGCAAAGAGATTGCTTGAAATCTTCTGCCCCGAAACAGTTTCTTGTGCCGACATTCTTGCACTAGCTGCTAGAGATGCAGTTGAATATGTATGTGCATTCATTCCTCAAATGAAATTCTACAAGCAAATTTTGAATTCCATTTTTTTATAGTTTCGATTTGAATCAAGTTTGCTGTTGCAGACTGGGGGACCAAGTGTGCAGATTCCGACAGGAAGGAGAGATGGCAGGATTTCAGCAGCTGCAAATGTGAGACCAAACATCGTAGACACAAGCTTCACATTAGATGAGATGGCTAAGCTCTTCTTTGCCAAGGGTTTATCTATGGATGACCTCGTTACTCTCTCAGGTATTCGAATTGCCTGTCTGTCCTAATCAGATGTACTTAGCTATAAGACATCGGACTTCATGTTACTGTTTCAGATTATGCCTTATTCTTTTAGTATAGTTCCCCTAAGCCATTAAAACAGTTAAATGATGGTTTAATAATGAAGCTATTATGTTTACTAACTTTAGTTGATAAAGTAATTATCCGCACACATTATTAGTTAGCTTGAGATTTATTACATTCATTTTTCGCCAAACACCATCAACCTGTCAAAGTATCAGGCCGGGCCGGGCTGGGCCCAGGCCTGATGAGGGATTTGAGCCGTCTGCTGAAAAGTGGGGTCTTGCAGATATAGCAGCATATTTTATATGGGTCAGCCCGAGCACATGTGCCGAATGGATTATCTGGGTTGGCCCGAATCCATGTTGGGTCAAAAATGTATAACCCAAATGCAAGAAGTGCTTCTATTGAATGTCCTAATGATTAATAGTCTATGCCTTGCAGGGGGTCACACGATTGGAAAATCACATTGCAGCTCATTCAACGACCGGTTCAAGCTCGACCCGAATGGAAATGTTACAGTGATCGATTCATCCCTGGACCAGCAGTACGCAGTCCAGCTAACGAAAATGTGCCCTGCCGGTGCTAGGGATGATTCGATCACTGTGAATAACGACCCAAGCACACCATTTCAGTTCGACAACCAGTACTACAAGATACTGTTGGAGCACAAGGGGCTTTTCCAGTCTGATTCTGCACTGGTAAATGATAACAGAACGATGAACAAAGTGGTGGAATTTGCTAACAGCCAAGATGGTTTCTTTGAGAGTTGGGCTGTTTCTTTCTTGAAACTTTCCGTCATTGGGGTTAAGACCGGGGATGAGGGTGAAATTCGACAATCTTGTTCGATGCCTAATCGATGATCGGATTATCACCTCTGTGCGTTTCTCCTGCGCTATTAACAGTTCATTTGTATATACAATGATGTGCTTTGTTAGTGATAATATTTTAAATATTACTATAATGTTTATTTTTATAAAAATGATAGGTCATACAAGGATTAATGGTTTCAACTTGATCATCATATAGGTAGGAAGATAAATGTCATGTAATGCAAGTCAAAAATGTGGATGGCAATTCAAAAACAATTATATATGTCATCTAATTTATACTAATATTATATGATTCAGGGAATCTTATTACTATTTCTTTGCGCTCATGATTGAACTTATCATAACCTTTAATGATTTTGCTACTTTTATCTAAAGTCTTGAAATTTATTAATTTTTGGGTGAGTTAATAATTGTATAAGAAATTAATGACAGCAGCAGAACTTGCTTATATTATTGTGTTGCTGCTCTGTTAATCAGAAAATTCCAAATATGAATTATTGGAATAAAGCATTTTATTCTGTTTATCTCATGTTTGTAATTGCTTGATTTGTGGTTGACCTGATGAAAATTGAAACTGAATTACTAAGTTTTGAAATTTAGACTTGAGATTTTGTTTGATAATGATAGATTTGAAGTTCTAAAAAACCATCATTCTAAAAGTTTTTCTTCATCTTCATTCTTTTTTTTGAGTTATGATATGTTCTAATAACATAGTACTAGTAGTATCATATATGAAATCAGACTCAAGCAAATATTTTGCTGAATTTGTTATTCTCACAAATCACATCATGTATAACTGTAATAACAACTTGCAATTTTACATGTTGATTGCTTAAGTACTCCTATTAATTTTCTTTACTCCCTCCTTCCCACATAATTTGGGATAATTTGACCGGGCACGAATTTTAAGAAATGTAACGAAAAGTGAATTGAAAAAGTTGGTAGAATATGAGGTCCACTACCAAAAATGGTAAAAGTGAAATTGGTCGAATTATTTGGAACGAACCAAAATGGAATACTGGGTCAAATTATGTGCGACGGAGGGAGTAATTTTTTTTAATTTTCTGTGGGAGACATTGACGTGAAGGGTAGCTTATAATTGACATCCCCATCATTTTGACTTGTGATGTACATTTTCATACCTAATCTCAATAATTAATACTATGAAAGTTTGTATATCAACAGGTAAAGGCCACCAATGAATGTTTCCAGTGCAGATGTGACTATTTTGGATTCATCAATATTTCAAACAGCAAAAATTACTCTAATTTCATTGCCCTCAATTGAGTCCATGTTATACTTGGCACCATGTACATTGAATATTCTCATAAGTATACATTTCGAAGTGGTATAAGTTATAAATTTCAGAAGTTCATAGCAATTCGTCACAACAACCCACCCAAAAATAAAAAGAAATTTTATTTTTTATAAAATACCTAGAAATGATTAATGAATTTCCGACGTGGCCCACCAATGAACCAAGATTCCATGGGATTTACAATGATGTTTCATTGGAGATTCCACTATATACAGTGACATTCACACCAATAGCATTATTTATTTTGATTATTAGATAATTGACTAATGTGGGGTGGCATCCAATTTACAAAGTGTCGGGGGGAACATCACCAATTATGTAGATAAGCATATAGTAATAGATTTGATCGATCATGCATATAGATGTTTCTCCCTAATTAAATATTTCATGTTCCCCTAAAGAAGATTAATCATGAACCTAAAATGGCGTTTGGGTGAGATTATTTTTTACCTCTTCACTTATAATCTCAATTGTTTGAACACTAGCTTTGCTTAATTTAGAAATTTTGAAATGTTACATCTTGTAATATAGCCACTTAATTTGCAGTCCTGGTTAGGAAGCCCTCCACTAAATTCTTGAGTTGGGGAACAGATAACGAAACTATTTCACTATAATATTATAATATTGTATCAGAGCTAGAGTAAAAATAAATAAATAATAGGCTGGTTTTAGTTGGTTGGGTCACCACACTAAAAATAAATACGTTGACTTTAGACCCATGAGAGTCTTGACTTGATTGAGTGTTAGGAAGCTTCTGAATTTATATTAAATCTAGAAATAAATTAAGGGGTTTTTTTGGGTGACTTTTGGATTCTATAATATTTAGGAGTTTATAAGTAGTGAAAGTACATGAATAATTGAGTTAACTAGCTAAAGAGAGTAGCATTAGTTAGATTGAGAAATTTGGGAGAGAAAATGAAAGAGATCTACGAAATTATAAGGTTATGTACATTAAAATACTTTATAAATCATAATAAAATCATTTTTATTGTTATTTACAACTATAAGTTTAGAAAACAAATTGGGGTCAAGGAACTTATCTTTTTAAAATCTTAAAAGATATTGTACGTAAGAGCTTATTAATAGTTTAAGGAACTTTAAACACATTTCGATGTTCAATAATAGTCTTTTTTTTTCATTCCTTTTGCATCACTACTTTAATAATAGCGTGTAAGGGCCGGCAACAATGTACTCCCTCCGTCCTAAGATAAGTGACCTACTTCTTTTGGACACGAGATTTAAGGAATGATATTTAAATAAGTTAAAGTGGAGAGGGTAAAGTATGAGAGAGGAAAAGTAGAGGAGAGAAGAGAGAATAAAGTAGGTGGAGAATAAAGTAAAAGAGATGATTTTTTGCTAAAAATAGAAATAGGTCACTTGTAGTGGGACATCCCAAAAAGGAATACGAGTCACTTATCTTGAGACGGAGGGAGTAGATGATAAGATGATTAATATATAGGAAAATATTATTCTCTAATGTCCTTACTTTATTTAAGGATAATTATTAATTTATTTTAATATATATGTATATGTAAGACATGTATGTTTGTTAAAAAGTTTCTCAGCTTGGGTACATATCGATATTTTTTTATTTAGTTTGAAAATATGTAACTTTTTATGTGCTCATCAGTCATCATTAATAATCAATACGGCTAAAACATATTTGGACATATGTTGTTAACTTGTAACGAACCATCAAAATATTTATGGAATACTTTATCTCAATATTCACAAAGCAACACTAAAGTCATAGTCATGCACATGCTATATTAAATGATATTCAAGGAAGAGAACAAAGAAAGAGACTATTCAATTTGTACGAACTAGCATACTAAAATTAATTAGGATGATTAGGATGTGTGGGGTTAATTACCTTTCCTTTTGTCATGCACATGTCATGCTAATCTCTTCATTTTTCGATTTAGTTTTTATTTATTATTATTATTATTATTATCATCACAACTCTATTTTTGTATACTGACTAAACCGAACTATGATTCTATTTCGAATAATTTGCTCGTCCTTAATATTAATAGTTTGGTTTAATTCATTTGACCCCTGATTACTCATTTTGCTGTATAATGTATGTATATTTTCTTCATTGTTCATTTATAACATTTCTTAGTCCAAAACGTAGCATATATAGACCAATGTATTGGGCCTCTAGATATCAGAATAATTACATAGTGATTGGTGATACTTAAACAAATGAAATTAGTCATACTCAATTAATTAAGCATTAAAAGTGTAGGGTTAGGCCTATATTCACTTAAAAGTAGGTATAATTTTCCCTTAACATCACACTTCTCTCTAACTCCAACTCATGATTACTCGTTTACTAAGTCAATTCATAATATAAGGCCCACTTATATCATTTGTTGATTAAATATTAATCTAGTAGTAGAGTGTAAAAATGAAATAACAAAACATGAATGATGAATGATGGATCCTTCCAATGAGAAAAGAATAATATTTAGCAATTGGGTGGTGTGGATTCTTGAAATCCTATTTATGAGTATAAATATATCCAAGATGATGGAAGCCTATTGTTCACAACTCATATCAAACAAAAATCACTCATGGCCACTCCACATTTCTTTTCCACCTTCATCAAATCCTCTTCCCTTTTCTTGCTTCTTGTTTCATGTTTTTTAGATCAAACCCATGCTTTTCAACCCAAATATACTAAGATTCAAGACTCTTTCCACACTATTCAAATTAGCTCCCTTTTTCCATCCTCTGTTTGCAGTCCTCCCAAAGGTAACAATTCTCTCTCTTTCTCTCTTGCCTTTGCATTTAAAAGAAGTTAATTTTCTTCTTCTTTTTCCAGCCTCTGTTTGAGCTGTCCAGATGAAACATGAAAGGGTTATGACCAATTTTATTCTTAGATTTATTGTTAAGAAACTTACTTATAATGATGTCACTATTAAGATGAAATTATATGAATATAAAGAATCCAACATGATAAGGTTGAATCATTAGTTCAATTAATCAACTTTATAATTTTTCTGTCATCTTTGAATTAATCACAAAGCTTATGATATGCTGAAAAGGTAACAAAACTTTTATATATTTGTCATTTTCCAACTGTGAGAATATGTGGTCTTTCTTCTTTCGACATGCAACGATATAATGAGATTAAATATAGTACTATATGTTTTTTTTAAAATATGCACCAAGTCATTTTCAAATATTTAACTACCAAAAAGGAAGTGGGCAGTAATCCTTTTGGTAGCATGGTCCAAGAGCAATAATGTTAGCATAAAAAAAGTTGAAAATGTTCGGTTTTGGCATAATGTTTGGATTTATGGCCACCATAATTCTTCATTTAGATATTGAATCATTTTGTTAGAAGCAAATATCAAGTGGTTAACAGCTATTTTTAAATTAAACTTTTGGCTTTACGTGGACAATTCAATTAGTGACCTTGTCTTGTTTTGCTGAGTGTTTTTTGTGTGTTTGGGCTATTAAGTCACATAATAGTAATAATTTAGCTACGAAAATATAATTAATAGTAATTTCTTGTATCTGGATTACTGCTAATAATGTTAGCAATATTTTATTTTGTCTTCTCATATGAACAGCAGTTATATACTACTAGTATGGATTACATTTTGTTTATAATCATTTCACACTGTCACACACATCCACCAATGAGTTATGCTCCGCTGTCATGAATAGAAATTCTTACTAAATCATTAGACTTTATTTAATTTAATTTGAATAACACATTCAAAAATATTAGACAGTCATATAATTGGCCGAATCCAGCCCAATTGTTACAAAACCTAATCCTCCACTCAAAACCAATTAACTGGATCCCACAATCCAACCAATTCCACACCAAACGTAGTACTTTCGCAATTTACAAAAATTGGTCTTTATCCATCCTATTAAATACTTGTATTAAAATTTAGAAAATAAACTAATTGAAACCACACTTTCATGAAAGTAGTTAAAGTGTCAATTTTATTACGGAGAGCATTTATAGACGTATATAATGACTCGTGTGCCTATATGTAGTTTGAGATTAATATTTCTCTTTTAGTGTTTTAGTGTTACTTTTTTCGTGGCCTAACTTGTCAAATTGCAAGTGCGAATTAAAGAATTTTAACCCACTCATGTCTTGCAATAGAGCTAATTCTTCAATCTATTGCAAATGTGTGTTTGTTATGAAAATTCATGTAATTTGATGACATAAGTACATATTAATTTGAATAATCAGATTTGATCAAGAAGAGACCATCCACGCTAGAAGTTTTTCATCGGCACGGCCCGTGTTCTAAACTCAGCCAGGACGAAGCCGGCGCTATGCCATCGCTAAAGGACATCCTCTCTCATGATCAATCCCGAGTCGAGTCAATCCACGCCCGCACCAACCCAACCATAGCCACAGACAAAGTCAAGGACAAAAAAGTCAACCTCCCTGTACAGCCGGGTAGCTCCCTAGGCTCCGGAAACTACCTCGTTTCTGTGGGCCTAGGCGTCCCCAAGAAAACCCTCTCCCTCATTTTTGACACTGGGAGCGACCTAACATGGACCCAGTGCCAGCCATGCGCTCGATCCTGCTATAAACAACAAGACCCAATATTCGACCCTAAAACTTCGACCTCCTACTCTAACATATCGTGCACGTCCACGGCGTGCTCCCAGCTCACCACTGCCACAGGCAACAACCCCGGTTGCAATGCCGGGACGTGCATCTACGGCATCCAGTACGGCGACCAGTCGTTCTCGGTAGGGTTTTTCAGCAAGGACACCCTCACCATCGCTAAAGACGTATTCCCAAACTTCCAATTCGGTTGCGGCCAAAACAACCAAGGGCTCTTCGGCCGAACCGCCGGGCTAATTGGCCTCGGCCGGGACCCGCTCTCGATCATATCCCAGACCGCGACGAGGTACGGGAAGTACTTCTCCTACTGCCTCCCGTCGAAGTCGAGCTCCACCGGCCACCTCACCCTCGGCAAGGCCCGAAGCCCCGGAAAGGGCGTGCGGTTCACGCCGTTCGACTCCACGAAGGGCTCCTCGTTCTACTTCATCACCATCGCCTCCATCTCCGTCGGCGGCCAGCCGCTCCCGATAGGGCAGGCCGTCTTCACGACGGGCGGCACGATCATCGACTCCGGCACGGTGATCACGCGGCTGCCGCCGGCGGCGTACACCGCCCTGAGCGCGGCGTTCAAGCAGGGGATGAAGAATTACCCGGCGGCGCCGGCGTACTCGATCCTGGACACGTGCTTCGACTTCTCCAACTACACGACCATCACCATCCCCACCGTGTCGTTCGCATTCGGCGGCGGAGTGAAGGTCGACCTCATCCCGTCGGGGATTCTGATCTCGGTCAGCTCCACGGAGGCGTGCCTTGCCTTCGCCGGAAACGGAGACGCCGCGGACACCGGAATCTTCGGAAACACGCAGCAATTGACGTTTGAAGTGGTGTATGATGTCGCCGGAGGGAAGCTGGGATTCGGTGCGGCTGGATGTTGATTCATACTAGTTTCTTACATTAAAAAAAAAAACATGATTTTTCTACAAAGAAAGGAAATATGTTAGTGTGATATCAATATGTATATGATATGATTTCAGAAATTTTAAATAAAAAATTTGTCTTTCAAGAAACAGAGGTGAATTGTTGGAGTGATTGTCAAATTGAATTTGACAATTTGTGATGCACGATGCTCAATTACAATTTTGAACGGCATTTTTCAATGTTTTGCACGTATCCATGTCGCTTATTTCGTTAGGAGGTGTGAATATGTTTGTGTTTTTCACATTGAAAACTTTAATTTGACAACAGAGGAATGGTGATGTATGAAGCTAAAGCTCATTATTTACAAAACAAGTCTTTCGCACAAAATGCAAAATTAAATTCAATTTATAGTACATGAGCCAATAATGCATTCATGGAGATGTATATGTTGCATAATAGGAGTAATTGGTCATGGTCTAAGCCAAGAATATGTGTACATTATCATTATTGATTGTGACATGCATATTTTGGGATGTGAATGGAATTTCGAATAAACGATGAACGTGACAAGTTTTTTTCAATTTTGGTCCCAACACGCGTCTTTGCGTGTAGTTTGGCATTTTTTTTTTCTCTATTTTACATGGAAATTTACAAAAAAGCGTGACGCACGCCATTGGCCCACTGGGCCCAATTATTCCGGAAATTACACGAGAAATTTAAATGAGTTATGGGGTATTATACTATTATTATGACAAAAGAAATTCGAATTATCCCTAATTTCAAAATAAAACAGAACGAAACTATTTTTTTTAAATACTTAATTAAGTTTTGTTTAGTAGATATAGTTCTTATTTAGTCCAAAATGAATTAACACATAAACAACTGTATTTGGACCATCTTAGAGTATTTGATAAGTCATTAGCTACATTTTTCAATATTGCACTTTATTAGGTCACATGATTATTTGGAAATATGATGCAAAAGAAAATCATCAAGTTAGAGAGGTCTTAGTCAATTGAGTTTCTAGGAAAAAGGCATTATTTTATTGCTAATAGACGATATGAACATCTAGTTAGTTATTGTTTGAGTAAAATAAAGAGAAATCACAAAAACACAATTGAATCGATGCAAATTCAAATACTCCATACACTAAAGATTAACTACTAGTCCCTCTGTCCCCGATTGAGAGTCACACTTTTCCATTTCGGTCCGTCCCCAATTAAGAATCACATTTCATCTTTACCATAAATAGTAAGTAGATCTCACATCCACTAACTCAATTCACTCACATTTTATTATAAAACCAATATAAAAAAATGGGTCTCACATTCCACTAACTTTTTCAACCAACTTTTCTTTACATTTCTTAAAACTCATGTCCGGTCAAAGTGTGACTCCTAATAAGGGACGGAGGGAGTACTATTCTTCAAAAACCAAATAAACAAACTACTCATATTTAAAGAAAACTATTGCTTCATCTAAATAAAAGAGTCACTAGGAATTTTAAACTAAAACAAATTTAATGAGATATGCATCAAATAAGAATTTATAGCTATTGAGTTTTCGTGCGTCAAATGATGGCTCGTTTTCTAGGTCAATTCATAATATCAAATAATCCTACTTAGAACAAATTATTGGTGTGGATTCTTGATATCCTACTTGTATATATATCCAAGATGATTTGCTCACAACTCATATCACATAAAAATTACTCACATTCACATTCACATTCAGTACTCATGGCCAATCCTCATTTCTTCTCCACTTTCATCAAATCTTCTTCCCTTTTATTGGTTCTTGTTTCATGTTTTTTAGATCAAAGCCATGCTCTTGACCTAAAAAATACTAAGATTCAAGACTCATTCCACACAATTCAAATCAGTTCCCTTTTTCCAGCCTCTGTCTGCACTCCTTCCAAAGGTAACAATCCCCAACAAAATTCAATTTGAGATATAGTAGTACTATTAGAATGAACTTGAATTTATCATTTGTGTCATTAGTATTAAGGATGATATTCATAGAAATTCTACAATGCGTCATCTATGTTCGAAAGAGCCAAAATTTTCAAATTTTATTATTAAAGGCCTTTGTGAGATTCGAACCCTAGTGCTACCAGAATGTACTAATCCAAACAAAGAGATACTACATCCATATTAAATTTTCATGATTGAAAATGATTCTTCATTTATATATTGATCAAGGGTCTTTATTAGAATTCTTTACTATTCAAATTAAAATATTTATTAATTAAAATATTCAAATTTAAGACTATTGTAAGCTGACTCCACTAGATCGTAGTTGGTGGAAATTTCATTTTTTTTAATACAATTAATTTTTGTTATGAGTACAGCTTACATATTTAAAGCAAGTATTCTTTCTTAAACAATGTTTTAGGCTTAACAATAATGGGATGTGATTAAATGAAAACTCTAAATATTGTACAAACTCAAAACTATGATCTGGATTCTGGACCATTGAAAAATGTCAACAGATCACATAAAAAAATCAACGGGAAAATGTTTACAGAATTTCAACGGTAGTCAATGATTGATGTTGTGTTCATGTTGTGTTGATACTGTGTTGACATTAAAATCTTGAAATTTTACAATGTGTTGATATTGTATTGAAACTGTGTTGAAGCTATGTTAGGAGTTTTGAGTTTGCACAATATATAAGTTTGCATTTTATTACTACCCTAACAATCATTAGTACATAACCTCTTGAATTTATCTCTTTTAAATCAACAGATGCTATCAAGAAGAGGCCATCCACGTTGGAAGTATTCCATCGGCACGGCCCGTGTTCTAAGCTCAGACAAGACGAAGTCAGCGCTAGGCCATCGCTAAAGGACATCCTCTTTCACGACCAGTCCCGTGTCGAGTCAATCCATGCTCGTCTCAATCCAACCCCAACCGCGGACAAAGTTGGGGACAAAAAGGTCAACCTCCCCACAAAGTCGGCAATCTCTCTAGGCAATGGAAACTATCTTGTTTCCGTGGGCCTAGGCACCCCCAAGAAAACTCTCTCCCTCGTCTTCGACACTGGGAGCGACCTAACATGGACCCAATGCCAGCCGTGCGCTGGATCCTGCTACAAACAACAGGACCCAATATTCGACCCTAAAACCTCAACATCCTACTCCAACATATCGTGCACGTCCACAACATGCTCCCAACTCTCCTCCGCCACGGGCCACAACCCCGGCTGTAGCGTAGGGACGTGCGTCTACGGCCTTCAGTACGGCGACAACTCAATCTCGGTAGGGTTGTTCAGCAACGACACCCTCACCATCGCCAACGACGTATTCCCAAACTTCAAATTCGGCTGCGGCCAAAGAAGCCAAGGGCTCTTCGGCCAAACCGCCGGGATAATCGGCCTCGGCCGGGACCCACTATCACTCATATCACAAACCGCGACAAAATACGGAAATTACTTCTCCTATTGCCTCCCGTCGAAGCTGAGCTCCACGGGCCACCTCACACTCGGGAAAGTCGGCGGTGGGCCCGCAACGAGCGCACAATTCACGCCGTTCGACTCCTCCCAATCGGACTCCTCGTTCTACTACATCACCATCGCCTCCATCGCCGTCGGCGGGAAGCAGGTCCCAATAGGGCAAGGTGTTTTCAAGAAGGCCGGCGGCACCATCATAGACTCCGGCACGGTGATCACGCGGCTGCCGGCGGCGGCTTACGGCGCGCTGAGCGGGGCGTTCAAGGAGGGGATGAAGAAGTACCCGGCGGCGGCGGCGCGCTCCATCTTCGACACATGCTTCGATTTCTCCAATTACATGAACGCGAACATCTCCATCCCCACCGTGTCGTTCGAATTCGGCGGCGGAGTGAAGATCAACCTCAGCCTGGCAGGGATACTGATCCCGGTAAGCTCCACGGAGGCGTGCCTTGCTTTCGCCGGAAACGGCGACGACACTGACATCGGAATCTTTGGAAATACGCAGCAGCTGACGTTCGAGGTGGTGTATGATGTTGCCGGAGGGAAGCTTGGATTCGGAGCTGCTGGATGTTGATTCAGATGTCTGTCTTTTTTACTTAAGAATCAAAGCATAATATGCTAATGCTGCAATAGTTTTATGCACTTGAGATCTATCGTTGATATGATTTCAGCAAATTTCAATTATGAATGGAAATTCACGAATTCTGTTTAATCATAAATTAGTCTTCGATGAAAAAAAACAGGGGTGGGAACAGAGGTAGATCATGTCAGTTTAACGCACCAAGCATAGTCAACAACTTATACTACTACTACTACTACTACTACTTTTGTTATCAAGAAAATTTGATATTTTTTATACGTAACAACACATTAAATTTGTGGTGCAAGATGTTCAATTACAAATTGTATTACATATTTCAATGTAGTTTCCAAACGTGTGAATATGATTGTGGTTGTACATTGCAGAAAAACGCATTGAATGTACCAATGTTTCGCACGTTTCGTCGTTCTTAACATGTTTCTGGTTTTTCAAAATTTGGTAGATAGCCTAAAGGCATTGGTAACAAGTGAGGGGAGGGTGTCGCGTCGCAGCACAAATTCCGGTGTTGTACGAGGCACCCCACATTGCTGGAGGGGGAGAGGAGTGTGGCACCGGGATGGGGTGCCGGTGGAGAGGGCCCTCCTCCTCCTCCCCCTCTCTCTATTAATAACAACACATTTCACTTTATATTTTTTACTATATGATTTTAATGAAACAATTTTGTTATTTATACTAGTATTATTTGGCTTCATAAATAACAATAACAATTAAAAAAATAAAATTAAATCATTGGAGTAAAGTATGAGGGAGATGTGAGGTTACAGGAGTTGAATTAACACCTATGGGAAGAGGTATGGGTTACCCATACTCTATGCAAGATGGTACAAATTGCACAACACTTTTTCTATGATTTGCACGTATCGTCCCTACAAGTTTTATCATTAGACTTGTGTTTGTGGTTTTCAAAACATCAATACATTGACCATATCAAATCATTAAGCAGATAGTATGTCGTAATATAAAATAAAAATATCTCGAGTACGCCAAACTTCATCGACTTGCATCCACAATTTCCATTTTCCATCGGATATGAGACTTGCGATTGATAATTCTATCTATCAGTAGGGTTAGAACTTAGGGATTCAAAAATAAAGAAACATTCAAGATTCAAGACCATAGGAATTCCAGTAGCAGCAGCAATCAACCACCCTTAAGATAACTCACAACTCCATCAAAAAGAAGATTCTACACTGTCTCTCAAGATTAACTCCCAACTTCTCAAAATTATTAGCTGATCAGTTTCGATGGCCACCACAGCCAATCACATAATGAGTGAAAACGAAATAATTGAGAGATGAATGACAATATGTACAAGGCTCCTGCAAAATTGAGTGGTGATTCATGATTCATGTACCTATCATTCAACAAAAAGGGGTACGGCATCAATCATGTCTGATCAACACCATGCCCTTCCAAGGAAGATGTTAAAGTACATTTTTGTACTGGTGATTTTCAGACATTAAAGTTGCCTTTACTTCTGAGAAAAAGAGGATTCCTGCTCACCCACTAGATTACAATATCAACACTGTGATAATGGACTGGACACCCCCATAAAGATTAAAGCAATCTGCTTTCTCAATCCACAGCCAAGCAGCAGCCACAACAGAACAAAAGTTCTCACACCTCAAGAAAATGATAATCCAAGAAACATATCTTTCCAGCCAACTCACACTAATATTATAGTACTATCAAATTTTGGCTCCCTCCTTCCTACCTTTTGGATGGATGGCTGAAGAAAATATAGCCCTATCCCTTTCTTCATTGTTCTGCAAACTAGCTTCCCTTCAAATATTACATGAGATGACATAAAAGTAATGTAAATTAACAGGATGACTGGGGCAATCAAGATCCAGTTTTTGTTCCAATACTTGATGGGGGCAATCCTAGGCATCTTGCTAGGAGTTAAAGAAAGCAATAGCTTATTAGGGATCCAAGATGAATCTAGAAGACAAAATTTCCATGGCATATTTTACTTATAAAGGTTTGAATACAACTGCCAATGTTATCCAGTACATTCTGCACTTGACAACATTAAATGCACAGACTTCAAGGCCAAATAAACCAAGATATAATCAATAGCAGAGCACTGTGCAGATTGAGCATTCCAAGCAAAGGGCAATAATTATTTATATCTATAACCGTTGTCGTTTATGAACTGTATTAGCCTCACATTGAAAACATTTTGTTAAATTAAATTTTAATCTGAGCAAGTGGATGAGCAATACACAGCAAAACTCAAAGTTTTGAATGAATTAAAAGGTTAAACCAACAGAAAACAGATCAAAATGGTGAAATCAATTCAACATTGCCACTAAAAGGTTATTATCTACACCCATCCAACCCCAAATTAAGGGATTCATCATACTTCTTTCATCATCATCACTGCCAAATATCATATCCTTTAATAAACTTACCAAAGGCTAAGGATTTAATCATTTAATCATCCTCATTTTCGCTTTCACCGCCACTACTCATCGGCAAAACCTTGCTTGTTGCGATTGCGCTCTCAACAAACGTGGCTGAGCTCATCTCCATTTGACAAATCCTCACGGCACCGAATAACCGCTCAGGCAGCTCTTCCTCCTTTTGCCCCTCCACCAAAAACCCCATATCGATTGTCACCGCCGTCACGCAGCCCAACGCCAGCTTCAAAATCGCGGAGGCGATGGCGGAGCTACCGATGTCGACATCGATTTCCAAATAATTAGGTCCGCGGTGGTAGTAGCAATTCAACGCCTTCCCTAACAAACACGCCGAGTAATTCCCCACCGTCGTCTTCACAATCCACGGACCTTTCACGATTTTATTCACAATCTTAAATCGACTGCTGCGGAAGGCGTCGGAGCCGTTGATGAACTGATACAGCAGCGAATTCGACGCAATCGGCTCGTCGACCTTGCTGGAAAAGTAGAAAACCGCCGAGTGATGCTCGCGCCCGGGGACCTGGAGATTGATCGCGATGACGAACGTCTTCGACGATTTCTCGCACCTCGAGGCGCGCAGCGCGTTCATCACGCGGTTGTCCGGCCGCGCCAGGACGTGATCGAGTTTGGCGCTGGATCTGAGCCAGTCGACGCCGGCCGGATTCATCAGCCACTCGCCGGCGGGGTTCTTGCCCTTCTTCGTCAGGTAATTCGGGCCGCGGACGGAGAATAGGTCCCCTGGCGGCGACGCCCAGCCGTTGGATCCGGTGTTGAGATCGACGTGCTTCAGCGATCCGGTGCTGATGGCCTCATCCCTCCAATCCTCCCCGGTGCCGGCGGCCGCGGTGGAGGGGGAGGTGCGGGGGTGATTATGGCTGTTTTGGTGCTTCTGCTTGTGCTTTGTAGAGCACATTGTTTTTCAATTTTCCGGCGAGGGTTTTTCTCTCTCTAGACGTCGGCGTTTAGAAGCTCCGCCGTGACAATATCACTACTGAAGGATTTTTGGGGGATTAAATTAGGAAATCGGTGAAATAAATGCCCTTCAAACAATGTCGAATTACAAGAATGCCATTTTTGTATGTGCCAGCCTTTTCCTTCTTTGTTTTGGACCTTTTGCTACTAGTTTTACTTACTCCATAATATATTTCAATTTGGTATACTAAATATTTTTGCAGCCGTTAATTAATATTGTTACACGTGCTACTAATTATTAAGCTAGTTGTATTTTGACTATTTAGGACATGGATATTATTAAAATATACACCTAAGCAGCAAGAATATAACTGTCACAACTAGATATTTTATGCAAATAGACGGCTAGGAGTAATATTTATGATAGCTTAATAAGATATTCATCCACTATTAAATTACCAAATATTTCATATTCACTTGATGTTATATTTCATTGCTACTGTAGTATTTGCTATTCAATATAGACCTCGTAGCCGCGTATTTAAAAGTCAAGAGAATTTTAGTGGCTATACATTTTTAATTAATTAGAATTCGAATTTAATGAATTATCCCGACGAGGGTATTTTCGAGAATTAACGAGATGGGGAATGGATGATGTGAACCTTTGACTTTGTAATATCACAGTCTCCTAGCTAAATAATGCCACGTTGCTCTCAATTTCAGTTACTTTATCACTTTGTCAGACCTAATTTGCAATATTAGTATTTTCTAATTTAAGACCTTCTGAATATATTTAGATTTTCTGTCACTCAAACTTTCGGTATAAAGATTATTTTGGAATTTGCAATAGATTATAATTATGAATATTGTATCTAATATTTGAATTAATTACCTTCAAGACTCAAGTACATAAACTTATGAATTATGATCTGTTTTCAGTACATAACTCTTAAACTTATATCCACTTCAGTATTTTTTTATTTATTTGAGCATAAATTTTAAATGACAATTTTGACTAATATCCCTTATTAATTTAAGTTGGTAGAAGCACAATTGAGTTGGGATTCATCTATTTGCAGCTGTCCAGAATCATAAATATTGGACGCGTATAATACGTATAACTTTACAAGCTCTAATGAGTCTGTCAATATTGCATGCTAGAAATATTTGGTTTAAAGATGACAAAAAGGGAAAGAAAATTAATAATATGATTATGTTGCTTTGGAAATAAAGGCGCAAGGAAGGAATCAATTAGATGTGTCTCAATCTTTGTACAACCATGCCATGTGAAATATAATTATAAATTATTCCCCCAATTAAATTGTAGGGTGGCATTAAAGTTGAGAACCCATTATTTTCCTACTGCAAAAATTAATAGTAAAGGATAAATATATTGATGTATGTGCCACGAATCGAATTCTCATGAATTTAATGTGGCACCTCTAATTTAAATTGTATCTACAATTTGGGTGATTTGAAAATCGTTTCTTTATTCATATTGGAAATGGCACTTTAGTCAGTTATGAGTTACCTACCCACTTTCGAAGAAGAAGGCAAGAAAAACTTGACACAAATTCGTGCACAATTATTTCATGAATAAGACAAATAAAAGTATGAATAATCATAGTTCAAAAGGCGCAATATTCTATAATCGGGAATATTACTATTTTTTTTAATTGAAGGAGAGAGAAAAACTATGAAATTTTAATTTGTTTGCAATAGTGAAAATTCGATTATATATGTAATATATTGTTAATGTTCTTCAATCAAATGATGTTGGTTTTGATATGAATGGCAACATCGTTTAACTCATCAGCAGTGACGTCCATGAAAAACATATCACCATGTGATACTTGTAAACAAATCCAAATTTTATGGATTTTCTAGCTGATTTCTAAAGCTGCGTGACTTGTCATAATTAGACAAAAATTATTAATTTTTCCGACAATTTGCCAAAGTATATAATCGGGTACCCGGCTCCCAAAAATATTACTCCACCAAAAAAATGAGAGAATTGATGAGAAAATAGATGAGACAATTTAGATGATAGAAGATGAGAATTGTGTAGTGTTATGGGAATTTTTTTGTGTTGAAGTTGGAGTATTTATAGATGAAAATGTGAATTTTGGGGAAAAAAATTAAAAAATAAATTAAAAATGTGTATAAAACGGTTATAATTTTTTGAGAAGTGGGAAAATATTTTTTTTATTTAAAACCATTTTTTAAAATTTATTTCACATTTAAAAAAAAATTCAAATTGCCAACGTCTATGCCGTTGGCCAATAAGAAGCTGACATGTAAGGGTGCTCAGCGGCATAGACGTGCTCTTATTTAAGAGCAGCGCCGTGCTGCTAACACGCATGGACGCTGCGCATTGGCAGACGGCGGGTGTCCTCGCCGCTGGCACGGACGGACGGATACCCGCTGCGAATGCTCTAAACAAATCCAAATTTTATGGATTTTCTAGCTAATTTCGAAAGCCGTGTGACTTGTCATAATTAGACAAAATTTCATTAATTTTTCCGACAATTTGCCAAAGTATATAATCGGGTACCCAGTTCCCAAAAATATTACTCCACCAAACACTAGTGTACAAGACTCATACATCAATTCGTAGAATGGTCGTCATTCATTAATATATCAATTCAATTGAAAACGATTTCAGTCATTCTAAATTATAGCCATAAATATTAAGTTTGGCAAAAAATTGGTGCCTAATAAAACTAGTGACGTGAAGAAAAGAAAGGAAGGAAAAAACAATTTTGAAGGCAAGATAAAGAGCATCCAATCCAGAATAACTAACACCCTTCAAATCTAAGGCATCCATATTAAGCAATCAAAACACATTGGTGAATTAATAGTCACATTAATTGTTGATAAATAATACACATAATTTTCTAGAATACGAGTAAAAAGTAAACAATTGAGACTATGTAAAGTTGTAGTTTTTACCTTGTATTGCAGAATCATAGAATCATAATTAACCCTTCAATGTCTCTTTCACAACCTCGAACAGTAGTTCTCGAGCCAAGCAGAAGCCGACTTCAGCACTCGTAGTTCACCACTCAGGAGATCTAGTGCTAGTTTCTGCCTCAGAGCACTCTTCTCCCGTAGAGTGGGAGGCGTTGGAGCCAGCGACTTGATGTGTTCATCGTGATCTTTTATCAAACGAGACATCTCGGAAAGCAACAGCTGATGGGCTGCAAGCTCTCTGTTCTTGTGCTTCAGTGGCTTCCGAGCCAGCCTTCCATCATTCTCTGCAGCTTCCTTCGCCAGGTCGTGTAATTCTTGCTGAGAATCGCAAGCCATGATACGAGCAAATGCACGGAGTGATTGGGGGATCCCCTTCCCCCACCTGCTGCCAAATCCTACTTTTTTGATTGTGAAAGAATTTTCGTAGTATGTGAACTCGTTGTCATCCTTGATCCTTGGCGTGCGATCTCTGCCAAGAATCTCCAACTTCTGCGTGTAGAGAGCATCGTGTTGGGGCACATTAAGCTCAACACGAACTTGATCATAACGGTTGCAAGAAACAGTAAAACCAAAATCCAGAAGGAGTGTAGCATTCGAAAACTTTCCATATCTTATCAGGACCTCATCCCCTGGAGCGAAATCGCGATCAGCTATCACCTCCGAATGTTGTCTGCCTTCATCACTCAAAACATACGAATCTGAAGTACCATCGTGATTCAAGAAATCTGCAAAGGGAATCATGGAAACACCCCTCGAGCTCACCCATGCTCGAGAAGTGACTAATCCATACGCGTACGTGAAATCCTGCAACGTGATATTCTGTAATCTCGCAGGAAAGTTAGCTGAGACCAACTTAACAGCCAAGAAGTCTTTCTCAATCTGCTTCTTCTGTTTGAGAGTTTCTTCATACAGAGCAGTCAGTCGAATCATCTCCAGTTCTTCATCACTCCAGAATACCGAGCTATGCATATCCTCGGGCAGAGGAAGCCGGCTGATATAAGGCGCCCACTCGGACTTCTTTCCCAAATGTTTCTCATAGAGAATGAGCAAAGCAACTTTAGCAACATCACCAACTTCATCTCCCAGCAAACAAGCTATTCCCGGAGGGAGATTATCCGGGGCAAGCTGCACGCTGTACGGAACCTTCAACAAGCAATCCCCACTTTGTATATCCTTAGCAGCACACAATGCCCTACCATAGGCCGATTTCCCAATCGAAAGCAACGAAGAAATTTCACATCCAGCCTTGTTCCCAAGCCATGGAAGAAAATCATTGCAATCCTCATCTACACATGACCCCTCACGCGAAGAAACTGAAGTAAAAGCATCAGTTGATTTGCATAAACACCGAAAGAGAGAGGGGAGTTTAGGTCTCTGAGACCGAGCCCACAAACTGTTTGTTGAAATGACTGAGTGAAGTAACATATCACGATGTAAGAACTTATAGTGAATCAAAGCAAATGCAATACTCAAATCGCAATCATTTCACATAAAATTCCTTTTTGTAACAACTTTGAACAATCAATTCATAGATGAGACTAACTAATCGAACAATACTCAGAAAATTAATCAGAAACGAGAAACGTAAATGACAAAAAACATTCAATTTTCACTTCCTTCGCCGATTCTCCTCTGTTGTCACTAGTGCTTCTTTTTCTTCGATGTCTTATCAGTAGCAAATTTGTAAAACCAGTAAACCTAAATCACCCAAAATAACAGTGATATGAAATTCACATCAACACAGCGACAAAATTAAAGATGGATGAGTTCAATTTGAGGAGTGTGGATACTGACAAATGCGATGACGTGGGCGACGATGAGAAGGACGACCATGAAAGGCAGGAGATCGACCGCTTCGACGATAGGTCAAGATTGGCCATTTTTGTCTTGAGTTGGCGCATTTCCTTGATTTTAAACTGATTTATGGGAATATTTAAACTGATTTATGGCAATGCAAAAGAGGAATGCTCTTTGCCACCTTGCCAAGGTTGTGTAGAATGTTTAAAAGAGTAATCACTTCTTTAAATAAATTAAGACTATAGTTTAACATAAGAATCCACCAAGATAGAATTTTGAAGTCTACATCTACCTTTAATAAAAAAAAAAAACTTTTATTTTTAGATAAATTTAATATCTATGAGACGGCTCACGTGGATGGGAAAGTAACCAATACACATGTAGTGACTAGCGAGTGCTATGCGCTCAGCCACTGAGGCCTGGAATGCGAGCATTTTCTACAATTAATATTTTTTAAAAATATTTTTTTAAATATTAAAGTCCAATTTATTTAAAAAACAAACGACTACTACTTTAATTTACAATAACCCATGCTTAAGTTGGACTCTGAATTGGTAAAAAAATATACTTTGTGAGAAATTATTGAGTAAATTCTACACATTTGGAAAGTTTTTATAAATTATTTTCTCTAACTCGATTGATAGTGTATTATTCATTGTGGTATGCACTCGAGCAAATTAATCATGCATATCTAGGGAAGTTATTATAAATTGTTTTCCCACCCACTGATTAGTATAAGTAACTGTGACGATTTAAATACAAAATGAAGGTCAAGTTTAATGGAACGGTGGTTTTGAAAGCTTAAGGTATACCTTAATTTAGAATACAAACCCTTTCACTTCCGCCCCATTTTTAAAAAATTAATATAGTTAAATGTAACTTTCACAATAAATCAAATATTTAATAAGTATCATTTAGCTTTAGAACATTTTAATAGCTTTATTTAGAACATTGCTTACTTACGTGCATATATTGTGCATATACCATGCATCTATTTTTGTTCAATAGATTCGCCAAAGAGGGAGCCTTGGTGGCCTCGTTGGATGGAGTTTCGTGGCTTGCTCATAAATTTGTGCTCGGAAGTTGAGGGTGATGATTATTGGGAGACACAAAAACAAGAGAAGAATCATCATTTTATTTTATTGAAAAACAATAGCAATCAAATTGATTTTACTTACATCATCCATATAGTGATATATATAACTGTTGGATAAGATCGCTGACTGCATGTACACATCCAATATATTAGCTAGCATAATGCAGATTAATTATCAATGAATTATTAGTATTTGTTATATGTTTAACTGTGTACATTTTAATTTTTCATCCATTTCAATTTGTTGCCTTAAGCTAAATTTTGATTTGTCTATCCCATGTATGCAATTAATTCAACGTTATAGTTATACAAATAAAAACTTTAATAATTAGTTGATAATTAATGTTACGACCGCACTTTTGCTAAGGATAACAAAGCCGGGAAACCGTGACTAGGGATGGAATTAAGAGGAGGGGAATAGAAAGGGGATAACAATGACTGAATATTCTTAGAAATAAAGGTGAGACAATTTCAATTTAACTTTTAATCACTAGAATTTTAATGGAAAGCTTACTTTTCAAAATTCAAAACCTTATTCATCAATAGATATTTATCAGAGTATGGAAACCTTGGTATGCAGCGGAATGAACACGGTCACATGTTTGGGGACATGCACCGCCGAGAGCCTCTACTTAATATAAAAAGAAAATCATAACTCTGCTCAGCATTCTCCACCGTCACTGCTCAACCTGCACATTTAGAAATATATGCTGGGCTGAGTATAAAAATACTCAGTGAACACGTTGCCGAAATATACATACATAAAATGAAAATATTGTCATGTCATCACAGTAACACTCGAGGGTTTTCTCTTAAAAGGCTCGAGCTTACTAAATTCTTTGTGAGCTAAAGTTCGACTGATCAGTCTAAGTTCTTTTGTACTTCTGCCATATCTGAACACCAAGTGCCGTGGAGATGGTGCTCTCCCACAGTCACCTACATCTTTCCCAGCGGGGGAGGTGGCCACCTCCCAACGACATCCACTATATCATATTTGTGCCGTGGAAGGTGGCCACCTTCCAACGGTCACCTGTGTACACTAATCCGAGCAGGGACACCACCCTCACTCGGATCCGAATTCGATTTTTACGTTCCAACCAAACAGATAGGCTTCATACACATAAAACAAATCATTTATGGCAAAACAACATCCTTTGTATAACTAAATATCATCTTAAAATATTTGACATTTTATCCACATAAGTATGTAGGATAGAAAAGTTCACCTCGTTCCTTTAATTTCCTTAACTTGAATTTCTCGCTCCTACCTTAACTTGCAGAGATAACTTTTTTGAAAACATCACAATATAAAATAAAATACTAATCAACTTCAAGAAATTCTTAAACTTTTTAATAGGAATGCATGCCTCCTAAGTAATCCCTTTCATTATTTCACTTATCTTTAAGGAGTTTCTAAAACTCATATTATTATATGCTTCTTCTTCCTCTATTTTCGGGCTTTGACTAAAGTGATATTCCATACACTACTACAAATTTACGCAAAACTATAACAACTCGGATCACAACTAATTAATTTAGTTTGCTTAACCAATTTATTCTTCAGTCCAAAGTCCCTTAAAAAAAATTAATTCTGTCCGGTCCAGTAGCTCTTCTTGCTCTTTGCTGAATGTTGGCCCAATAATTAATTACTCTAGCCTATTATATTTTCTAGGGTTGTCGAAACGGGTACCCGCGGGTACCCAAACCCGATTTTGCGGGTACCCATACCCGAAAACTTCAATATTATACTATCCAATCCCGACCCGTATAGTTAAACGGGTAATCCCATACCCGCATCGGGTATCCCAAACCCGCAGTTGCGGGTACCCAAACCCGTAGACATAATTTGAATTGTGTATTATATTATTCAATTGTATTATGCTTTTAGTCTTCGCTTATCATCAATGCTAGTCATCTAATACAATAATTTTATGTACATGTTTGAAATTCTAAAATGAATTTTGGGATTGTTGCTAGTTGCTACACTACAAATTTTAGATTTGTATTTTTTTTACTTTGTTGTATGTGCATAGTTTCCAATTATTAACTATGCACAAATATGGTGATTTCTCATCTCTTAAATATGCTATGACTACGTATGAAATATAATGCAAATTCAAATTTCAAATAAGCAAATATGATAGAAACATCAATCATATCTAAAATTGAATCACCAATCAAAAGTTTAATATAAAATAAAAAATAATTCACTTTCATCAAAAGTTTAAATATAAATAACTTCAAAGAAAAGTCTAAATATTTTAAATCTCTAATCTAAAGACACTAAACTAATAAAAGTTTCACTTTCACCAATCTTGCAATCCTTCATTTGGCAGCGGATAATAATTGGAAATAAAGTGTATCATTGGGAAGTATATATAGATTTGAAACTAACTAACTAAAACAAAATATTTGAAAATTATAATCCTAAAAATAACGGGTATTATCGGGTTTGACGGGTATACCCGCGCGGGTAGCGGGTATACCCATACCCGCAAAAATTTAAAACAAACTACCCGATCCCGCCCTGTTTCCCATTATCATCGGGTAGCGGGTGCCCGTTACCCGGCGGGTAGCGGGTCGGGTTGAGGGTTTCCCGATACCCGCTATCCATTTCGACACCCCTAATATTTTCCATACAACTTGCCCACAATCTTTGCACCAAATTAGATATTAACCCAACTCTAATTAAATTAGTTACCCAATTCTAGGATTAAATCAATCCATATACTCCCCCTTCCCACTTATCGTCTCTCTCTCCCTCTCAATTGTTCACTCTCTTCCCCAATTGCACAAAATTAGACCCCTCCCCCAAATCAGATTTTCAGTTGCCTCCCAACAGCAATCTGCTGCCATCGACCCGCCTCCCGCCGCCGACTCCAATGGTGTTTCCTCCTCCTCCTCGTGTCTCTCTCCCTCTCTTTCTTCCCCAATCCCTCTTCCTCTCTCGGCTGTTCACGCAACCGCCGCCGCTGCTGATGTGCGTGCAGTGGCGCGCCGTCGCACCTCTCCGTCTTTCGCCGTCGCCGTTACATCCCCGTCACAGTCGGGATTCAAGTAATAGCAATTCGACGCCCCTTTCTTCTTAAAGCTAAGTTATTTTACTCCCTCTTCACATTCTACATGGTTCCAAAGGCCTCGATTTGCGATTGTAATCAAGAATTATAGCTTATGTTAGTCTGTATGCTCAAAATTAATCTTGAGACTATTATTGGTTTAAGATAGTGCTTTATTTATGATATTCCAATTGATGAAAAGGAGTTACAAGAATTGTTGGCTGTATATTTATGAAGTACACTATTTTAGTATGAAATTTGTATGTTTAATATGTACCATATGATTCTGGTGTTAAGAAAATGTCACCTGCTTGCTGCTCTGTTGCTCACGATTGTCTGCGAAAGTGATTGCAGATTGTACATGTGGTTGAACTTTGGGATTAAATGTGTGGTAATTAAGCAGGAGGTGGAGGGGAGTATTCAAGCAGGAGGTGGAGTACAATCAAGCACGAGGTGGAGGATAACACGGAGGAAGGAGGTGGCTATCCAAAAAGAGATTTGGTGTTGGAGCTTTTGGGCTCCAAAGAAGAAATAATTTTAGAGATTTGGATTCTCAGAGAGTGGACTCTCAAAATGATGAAATATTCTTTTTAAAATTAGGTCCACAATAAATTCTTTTATTTCTATTATGCATTATTTCTTGAATTTAAATTCATTACATAAAATTTACAATTAGTACTTTAGTGGCACGCTAAATACTAAACATAAATTACGACTCCTCTCGATCGATTGCAAACATCTAATACTCCTTAATTTTTCGAAAAAAAGGAATGAAGATTAAACAAAAAAAATCGGATACACATTTGACGTCCTTTCAAGATCAACTAAAAATTTAGGAAAAAATCGGGGTGTTACAATTAATTTTGCATTATAGCTGATATATTAGATGTGTATATGCATGCCGCGATCTTATCCAGTAAATAGTGTAAATAGAGTACACGACTCATACAAAAACTAAAAAATGTGACACTTCTTTTTCTATTCTTATCTCTCCCAATAATTACTCAAATCTAAACATGCCTACAAACCCTACCGCCGGACCCACCGTTCATCGGCAATCTACACCGGTTAATTTGACGAGTGGTCTCCGCCACCTCTCCAATAAGTAGAGTCCTGTGTTGTCCCCCAAGCTAGGATTTGGCCTTGGTTTAGATGGATTTACCTTTATACTTACAAAAAAATATATATATGTGATCACGGTTGTGAGCGGCGTTGTATGGGCTGACTGACGGTATGTGACCGCTCATATGAAAGGGAATACTAGCGATCGCTCGCCTGAAATATGTGGTAAATGTTCCACACTCAACTATTAAGATGGTGTCAATGCCGATCTTCCTTAGAATGCGAGCATTCGAGCATTATCTACTTTAAAAAAAAAAAAAATACAATTTTTAGTTACAGACGTCTAAATAATTTATGAACAATTAAAAGACAATCTACTGATTCTTATTTTTTTTCATTAATACAATGTATCATCTTCATCAACTCAATTTATCTTCATTCATTTTTAGAATTTAATATTCTTCAAACCAGCTGAAGGTGAATTCCTCTCAACTTAATTATTACTTTCAAGTTGAAATATTGTTCTGATAGAGTAAATAAATTCGTTGATTCGTGAGGCTGAAATTACTGCGTGTTATCTAATTGATGATAAGCATCATCGTATTTTTTTTCTTCTCTTTTCCCCCAAATTGTTTGTCTGATACTGTTCTACTGCGCTTGACGAATTCATAATCATATTGTTTTAAACCGTCTATCAGTATATGAACAATTTCCGAAGCTCCTGAATTAGGGGAAACTTTTTGCACTGTGAGGAAATGGTGGTCTAACCTCATAAGCCTTGAATTTGTTAGGATTTTGCAATGTCGAGTGGCTTAGGGTTTGTGCACCAGTGCTCAAATCCGCTGATAGCGCTTCGATCGCCGAGACGCTCCACCCCCATCCCTGCAAGGGGGTTGATCGTGAGCAGGGGCATTGCTTGCCGCTTGAAGGCATTGAAGTCTGTTCCAAATTCAGACACGGTTGTGGCAGCTGATGAGAGTTATGGGCGTAAGGAAGTTATTAGTGTGAATCCCCGGCTGTATGACTACTTATTGGCTAATACTAGAGAGCCTAAGGTTGTCACTTTTAGTCTTTACATTATCTGGTCTTAATACTTTTGTATTGGTGTTGTGGTCAAATTTGTTCATTTTTCGTGTTTAAGATACTGCGTGAGCTCCGAGAGGAAACTGCTACTAGGCATGGCAGCCAGATGCAGGTACTCATGTGCTTAACTTAATTTACATCCCGCTGTTTCAATGGTAGTATTTTACTTCTGGCTTCTAAATTTCTGTGGTGGAACCGTTATCTAGTGCAGGTGTCTTATAGTTGGTTTTGTTTTGGCTACAGGTATCCCCTGATCAAGCACAGCTTCTTGCAATGCTTGTCCAGATTATGGGAGCAGAGAAGTGTATCGAAGTTGGTGTCTACACTGTATGCATCCTGGATTAGTTTCTTTTTTCCACACACACGTATATCAGTTTGTAGTTTGAAAACTCAAACAAGCATTGCTCCTACCTGCCATGATAACTCTTGTTTCTTTAACATGTTGAGTTGTAGTCTCTTGGTTTACGGTTAGCCTTCCTAGTCCATAATCCTATATTTGTTTGTTGAAAATGACCCAGTATGAGACTCCCAAGGAGTTTAATGAAGCTTGAGGAGGCTTGTTGTATTTTGACCCCAAACTCATGAAGTTGCCAATTGATAATCTGATTGATTATCTATGAGTAGATTGAATGTTGGACATGATCTAAACTTATATAGATAATTCAGGTATACTTTAATGCTCTAACAAAGAGAAGATGAATGCATCCCACCTTGTTAGGTGGGACACATATCACCCAATTAATCACCAAGTCCAAAACAATTGGCTTTGTGTTAGTTATCCTCCCATTAAAGCACGTCCTTAAAAGTCTTATTTTTTAAGTTTGTTATATTCTTTTGGCATATTCCTGCCTCAAATAGTTAGTGAATGGTAAAGAAGGTGTTTGTTCACTTAATTTTTAAACTTCACATATGTGTCAGGGTTACTCATCCCTTGCAGTTGCTTTGGTGCTACCAGAAGGAGGTCAGCTGGTGGCATGCGAGAGAGACGCAAAGTCTCTAGAAGTTGCACAGAGGTACTATGATCGTGCAGGCGTTTCAGAAAAGGTATGTTGGTGGATTGCTTTGTTTGATGTTTCTGGGCTGGTGTTGCTGGTGACGACACCTTTGCTACTGTTAGCATTGATATTACCTATAATGACCAAAGTAGCATGTTTATTAGAGGATCTGAGATTATTAACATATCTTATAAGTATATATGACAGTTAAACCCATTGATGGTAACTTGCCTCACAACCTGCTATTGCTCTATTGATCAAGCATATTTCCGTAACATTTATGAAAGAATTGACTTTACAGCAGTCTTGTGTGTGTTAGGACTATAAATAGTTACTTGACCTATGCTATAGAGATTTGTTCACACATTTTTGTGATTTAGGTGATTGTCAAACATGGGTTAGCAGCTGATACTCTGAAGTCCTTGGTTCAGAATGGTGAAGCTAGCAGGTTTGTTCTTGTCTAAATATCTAAAAACTGGTTGTTTAGTTTATGTGGAAATTCATTGAATGTCAGCAATTTTAATCATGTTTATGTGACTGACTCATATTTTAGTATTTGGGTCAATTTCTGAGTTCTCTTATAACCCATTCACCTTTATTTCTTCTCTAACTTACCCTTGAAAATATTTCGTGCACATTTCTATGTTTCTTTTTTTCGTTTTTCAGCTGCTATAATCTACGTCTATCATACGTTCGACTAACCATGGTTTTTAAACTCTGCAGCTATGATTTTGCTTTTGTTGATGCTGAGAAGAAAATGTACCAGGATTATTTTGAATTGCTACTGCAACTGGTTAGTAGCTTAACATCCCGAGCAGCATATCTAGTCTAGGCCATTCAAAAACCTTTTCTGACTACACATTATTTCATCATACAGGTGAGAGTCGGAGGTGTTATAGTGATGGACAATGTCCTCTGGCACGGAAGGGTCGCTGATCCACTGGTCAATTACACCCCAACTTTTCCCATACTTGCACACTTCCACTGACTTGGAAAATTTGTCTGAACCAAATGTGTTTTTGAATGAACAGATAAATGACTCGAAGACGATCAGTATCAGAAACTTCAATAGAAAATTGATGGAGGATGATCGTGTAAGCGTGAGCATGGTACGCCCTAGCACATTTCTCAATAACTAGACAAGTCTTTTCAACCTTCATTTGCAAATGCTGATTGTAGGTTCCCATTGGTGATGGAATGACCATTTGTCGGAAAAGATAGAGCTTAAATGCTACCACTGTTTTGCTTATCTACAAATGCATCCACCAGAGTTTTCAAGTTAACACACGCCAGGTTCAGTCATGGATACCTAATTACCTAAGACCAATGGCTCGACAGCTTCGTAGAAAGGTGAAGTATTGGAATGCACAAGGTGCGAAACCAACAAGCATGAGAAATAGCTGAGGATGTGATGAACAAGGAGAATCTCTTGTGCGAGGTTCAAGCTTTGTCCGACTAATTCCTAAGGGCAATCGAGCAAAGTGCATATGAACGGCGGACACAAAAAAATGTTGGTAGGAGGCGGGAGCTCAACTATTTTTGCACTAGTAATTTTTTAGACATTAGTTCGTGAAGGACTGAAGACAATTTTTATTAATTTCCATAAATTATTTTTTTTTAAAAAAAACAAAATAATTGGTAGCCCCAACTCCCCCCATACTGTGCCCCACATGGCTGTATGTAGTATTTGGGTTGATATCATAAATTCCACCAACTACTATGTGGAATTTATGTGTGAGTCTATATCCAGCTAATTGGTGCTAGACTTTGGTAAAATATGTAAATGCAATGTGTGGTACAGAAACAGTATAGTTGTTGAAATCCAGTTAAGAATTGAATATGGTCAAGAACAATAATGTGTTTGGACTCGGTCAATAATAACTACTCCCTCCGTCCCTAGAAATTGACCATATTTCATTTTTCGTCCGTCCCATATAAAATTGACCATATCCATTTATGATAATCTTTTTCTCCTTTTTTTTTTTTACTTTTTCATTTGTGGGCCTATCATCCACTATACAATTTCAATTATTTTTTCTCGTTCTCTCTTACTTTATCAAATTACGTATTAAAACCTGTGCCAACCCTAAAGGGCCAATGACGGAAGTATTATACATACACATTTATGACAATATCCATTCGATAATTATCAAGAATATTGCACATATTCTAAAGCGGACTTCATTTTATGGCTATTAATTAGTGTGATTTCGTTGAATGAATAAGTTCACATCTTCGACCGTCCGAATCAATCCTTAATGAATGTTTAAAACAATCAAATATAAATTTATTTAATCGAATAATATATCTATGATTCTATATACTGTACATTTCAATTCACGATAGAACATTGCATTATTTAGGATTGCCTTCTTATTCGGCTGTTTGGTTTTGTTTTGTCGCACTCAATTTTCCCACAGAATTGGGTTCTCTTGCTCACCACCAAATAAAAAATAAAATATATGTCCCATCAACCATCACCCTAAATAAGTGTATGTTATCCAATTCCAAATAGTAAAGAAAACAAAAATCAAATTCTAGGTATGAAATTGTTGAATTATTGGGTAATGATTTTTTGACCTTATATTGCATACTAGAAAATTATTGCACAGGTAGATTAATCAATCCTATTCCCGAGGTAACCTTTGTTTTTTGGTAGAAGTAAAACAATACTTTGATAATTTTATGAAACTACTAATTATTATTAGTACTTCTAGAGATTACCCATTCTTTGTCTATGCCTAATGAAATAATTGTTGTATAATTTTGGTGGAATGAAATAGTAGCACAAAACATTTAAAATTAGGAAACAAGATGTGCTTATCCATTCCCTTTCGACAAAGATATTTATTTGTATGACTCCCACCTTTTATGTTTTGCCATTATTATTGCTCTACCGTTGTGATTTTTATAGCTGTCTACTTAACATATATCCATTGGAGAGAGAGAGGAGAGATTGTTTAAGGATATATGAATATCAAAACACCTTGGATCTTGCTGCATGTAAGCCAAGTGTTGGGCTGCCTCAGTTTTGCAGGTACAGTTTATATATGTATGTGCAATGTGTGTTGACTGAGTCACAACTCAATTTTAGCATGACTAAACCACAACCCAAATCAGGCAAATGAAAACAAGCTGAGTCATGAAATGAATCTGTATGCACCTTTTCTTTCAAGGCCAAAAGATAAAAATCAAATCTTGAAGAGGCAAGGAGATAATGAAAAAGAGGGATTGATTTGATTACTTTTACTTATACAAGTAGTAGTTTATATTCTCTGATTGAACTACTCCAATAATTATATTATTACAATCCCCTACCCCATCTCTCTCTCCATTTTTCTTCATCTTGACATTTTTTCTCAGTTTTCTTTTCTAAAGTCTCTTTCTCCTCTACCTGCCCAATACTTCAGGTTCTCTCTCTCTCTCTAGCTTATGTTTTGGTTGTTTTCATGTATGATAAGAATATGCCCTTATGTGGTTTTCATGCATTTTCTTTATTGATATATGAAAGCTTCTTATAGGGAAGTTTCTTAAATCCTTTTTTGATCAAGACTGGATTTTTTGGGGATTAAAATGAAAAAAGATGGAAGTTTGTAATTTGGGTTTTCTTATGATTTGCACCCACAGGCATATATATGTAGAGTTGCTCGAATTTTATCATATTCTAGTGGATTGATGGGTTTTGGAGATGAAAAGGGTTGTTGGACGGTTGCTACTTTCTTTCATTTTTAAGGCTCTTATTATTCTGCACATGCATATTAGATCTATACTTGAATATGAAGTTTCATGTGTTTTATTGCTTCGCTTGCCGTGTTTCAGTGAATCAAGATGTAATTTTTAACCTTTTTTTGCAGGATAAATTGAAAAATATCCTTGACTGTATTTGAACCAATTTCAGATGCTGTGATGGTTTGATCTTGCCGTTTTTTAATTAATAATACATCTCCCCAATTTTAGCTCCTTAAGATTTCTTAGAGGAATTATAAGGAAGAAAATAGGTGAATTCCTTCTATTCATTAGGAAAGAGGGTCAAACGTATTGAAGCAAAAACAGAAAGTTTGAATTGGAAAGGAAATTGTAGAGTGATTGATCACATGGGTTATCTAAACTCAGTATTCTCACAGTCGACAAGCCAAGTCCACGTCGATAGTGCTCCAGTCAGTGGGGGTGGCCTTAGGTGATTTTCTCACCCTATCTATTTTGTATTCTTGTTCATGTTATGTTTCTTTGGACTGTTTTGGATTCATTGTGCTTGAATTGAATATTTCTTAAGTTTTGCATTATACGGATGAGGCCTTTATCAAGATAAATAACTATAAGATCAAACGGATGTTAACCCGTATTATCAGTTTCCCTACCTTTTGTCTATTTAATTCCCTACAACTTTTTTATGTCCACGAAAAATGGGTCAGTTTCCACATCCTGCATTGTTGTAGCGTGTGAAAATCTTTCCTTTTTAACAGTCGCAATGATTGGTTGGTTACTTTAAGTTTTTTGGAAGTTTTGTGTGTAGAACTTGAGCTTTGTCCCCTTTCAGATATTGTTTTCCATCATTGTAGAACTTCCAGCAAATCTTAACTTTTTATGCCACGTGTGTATGTCATTCATATTCGAGGAATCTGATTGCTTACGCATGATAATTGCAGTTCCTCATTGGCCTTGTTAATGTGCTTTAAGATTACCATTACATGCTTCAAAAAGCTTGACAACAAACTGATGGTTGTCTTATTTGGTAAAACACTAGTATTTTTTGTTGTTGTCCACGTGCAACATTGACAGCCAATGTCCGGAATAAAAGGAATGATATCACTTCCTGATCCGTCGTTATAGAATTTTTGGTAGAACGTAACTTTCTATTCTTTCATACTTGAGGGATCTGATTGCTTACGCCAGATAGTGGCAGTTCCTCACGGGCCTTATTAAATTACCTTACCATGTGTCAAATAGCTTCACCAACCGTTGGTTGTCTCATATGTTGATATTATTATTTTTCTAGAAAAAGGTCATATTTGACGGCCAACATCCATAAAAAGGTCTAGTTTTTTTCTGTTGCACGACACTTGGATAAATTTATGTACTAAAATGCTAGTAATCGATGACCAGGAAGATCATCTTTATCCTTCAACCAAAGTGTCACTTATATTATACTTGCTTCGCTTGTTTGAAATATATACCATCGAACGGATGTTTCTAGATCCATGTGTAGTGACGTAGAATGACATGTCTTTTCCTTAAGGTATAATGTCTCCAAATCCATATTCTGAATAAAAGGAACTTCATAGTACTGTTTCCTTAGCTAGCCATTGTTTCATTGAGCTCAAAATAATACTCCATCTAAATAATTCATTTGTTTTTCCTTGAATTATTTTCCACATAAAGGTTTGGTGTCCACCTTAATTGTTTATTGACTTATTGACGTGTCTGATAAGTGTATTATAGTGGCTCAGTTCAATCTAACATTGAGCGCATTAACTTGGTGCAGCCAGAACGGAAAGTTTAGCTATGGATATGCTAGTTCTCCAGGCAAAAGATCTTCAATGGAGGACTTTTACGAGACAAGAATTGATGGTGTTGATGGAGAGGTGGTTGGTCTCTTCGGAGTCTTTGATGGTATCTCTCTATTTTTACTTTTGAGCAAAATCAGCCCCTCTTCAAATGTTGTGAATATGGAAAAATATTATTCCTCGTTTAGCATCACGTTTTAGGAACTTCAGTTTTCTATGACTCTTTTATCAAGTCTACAAAAAGATGGCAAAAGTGGCTGGACAATTACAATCACGATTAGTTCAAAACAAGTACTACTATTATCTTGATATTCTGTAGAAAAAGTTATGATTTCTGATGATGATGAATATGTTTGGCATTTATTGCATCTGATGTTAACTTTAATATGTTTCACTCTAACCTGTATAGTATATTAACAATATTTCATCATTCTAATTAGCTTCCATTGGTTATTTGGTTAGGTCACGGTGGAGCTCGAGCTGCAGAATATGTCAAACAAAACCTTTTCAGCAACCTGATAAGGCATCCAAAATTTATATCTGATACTAAATCAGCTATATGTATGTCTCGTGATGCTATTGCTATTCTCTTCGAAATAAGTTATTCTTTTGTATATATATACTGTTTTCATACATACTGTTTTAAACTAACTTGTTCTTATTCCAGCCGATGCATACAATCATACAGATTCAGAATTCCTGAAATCTGAGAACAATCAGAACAGGGATGCTGGATCCACTGCTTCCACAGCTATCCTTGTTGGTGACCGCTTACTAGTGGCAAATGTTGGAGATTCAAGAGCTGTCATTTGCCGGGGTGGTGAGGGTAAGAGTCGGAATATTTTTCGTCGTTCTCTTTTTCTTTATGAAGCACTGTTTCGTGGAGGCGATAAGATGCATTTTGGAAATGTTGCAATTTTAAATCAATGGTTGTGTTTGTTCTTGCAGCCTTTGCTGTCTCTCGAGATCACAAACCTGACCAGACAGATGAGAGACAACGGATTGAAGATGCTGGTGGCTTTGTGATGTGGGCTGGTAAATGCCTTCACGCTCATCTCTTTAAACCTCGTTTTAGTATGCTATCTTCTGCAGGAATTTTCTCATCATCCAAGTGTCCTCTACAGGAACTTGGAGAGTCGGAGGAGTGCTTGCAGTATCTCGTGCATTTGGTGATAGACTGCTGAAGCAGTATGTGGTTGCTGACCCGGATATTCAGGTACACTCGCTAACTTGTTACAGACGGTGTTCCAAAAATTCAAATCTCCTTGATAGTAATGATACTTATAGATTTGTAGTTGCATATTAAAGTGATAAAGAGTTCATTACTTGAAAGGGCATATATATTTTGTCTTTTCGTTTGGCATATAACTCGTCTTTCTTGAATGTGTCCCAGGAGGAAAAAGTTGATGACACACTCGAGTTTCTCATCCTTGCTAGCGACGGGCTTTGGGACGTGGTAACAAATGAGGTCCGCCTTCTGGATATAGTTTCAAGTTTATGTGATTGTGATTGTCTGTTGGTCGTTCTCACCCACATTTAACTTTCAGGAAGCTGTTTCTATGACTAAGCCGATCCCAGATCCCGAAGACGCAGCAAAGAGGCTGCTGCAAGAAGCTAACCAGAGAGGGAGTGGTGATAACATCACCATTGTAGTTGTCCGGTTTCTGGCTGCCGAAGAGGAATCATCTCATGCCGCCCAATGAGACTGATTTCTTCTTCGTTCGAACATAAAAGGAAAAAGCAATAGGAAGCTTGTGCAGCAGCACTGAACTGTAAAATAGATAGAGACCCAACCAGTCTTTGCTAAAACGCACTACTTAAGAAGAAGACTCTATAAGAACCAAGAATGTCTGTAACTTGAGTTCTATATATCATTATATGAAATTTGGGATTATTTATTAGTGACTGTAGTGTGCAACTTGAGTTCCAAAGTACTGAACATTAATATGAAATGTGTTGTGATGCTCTATGTATGTATTTTTCCTTGAGATCTACAATGCATCTGGAGATTGAGTCTGAAGCAGGAAATAATATTGATTCAAAGCAAAATATCTCTCTCAAGGCCCTCATAGCATATTGACTTGGAGAAAAACTCAAATCCACTCGATATTTAATAGCAAAGCATAGGGATTTAGTTTATAAATTGCTATTTAGAACATGATCTATAGTATAGCACCGCCCCTCAACGCCAGGACAAGGTGAAGAACCGATCCACCCTCGATATTGTAGTCTTTGGCAGTCTTGTCATCTCCAAGCTGCTTGCCAGCATAAATGAGCCTACAATGTGAATGACTTGGTGAGATCATATAGCTTTCAAATACCAGACTTCAAAAAATGGGCAATTCAGTATATCTTGAGAAACAAATTCAAAAGTTATAATTAACAGGCGTGCCTTCAACTAACGTAGTCACAACAGATAGAGTTGCAGAACAATGACAATGGAAGAAAAATATATTGATTGGTATCATGAGGAGTATCAGCACATCAGTAGATAAATCATTCATTACAATACATATAAATAATGAACCGTTATTGTGCTATACTTATATTGCTTGGATATGGGAGCGAAAACGCTATACAATTCACTAATTCAAGCCATCTGATTAATTGCATGAAGGAAAATTAATGTGACAAGAATGCTCATGAAGAAAGACAAACAAACAATCTCAACCCACAGGAATTTTTGGAAAAATTATTAAAGACAAACCGAACAACAAAAAAAAGGTACTCCATGACAATGTGTTGGTGGAAACTGGTTTCATGTTATAAAAAACAAACCTTTGCTGCACCGGAGGAATTCCCTCTTTCTCCTCAACCCTTTCCTTGATTCTGTCGATAGTATCAGTTGGCTCAATATCAATTTCAATTTCTTTCCCAGTAAGGGTTTTAACCTTGATCATTGTACCTCCCCTAAGTCTCAAAACAAGGTGAAGCGTTGATTCCTTCTGGATATTGTAATCTGCCAAGGTCCTGCCATCTTCTAACTGTTTACCAGCAAATATTAGCCTCTGCTGGTCAGGAGGTATGCCTTCTTTATCCTGAAATCAGCAGCCACTCATATTCAATTATTCATTACAGACAGAAGGTTAACTATGTTCACCTAATATGATTGATCAATTAAAAATGCCCTGAAATTAGACGGTACACATGTAACTGAAGCAAAGTAACTTCTCCCAACAACAAAGGCTGCATTTATGCAAAAACAAGATAGTTGAACAATAACACGCTAGGATTGCCACGGATTCTGGTAACTGATCACAATCTAGTGCACTTTTTACAAAGAATGGCCCAAAAAGCGACCACTACTAACATTGAGTGATAGAATAGATAGATAAAACTACATAGGATTAAATATTTAAAGAATGAGATGGTCAAACAAGCTCAAACTTAATCAATTCATCAAAGTAAACGAGATTAGCTTGAATTATAACACCAACTCTTCACATAGATAAGTAAACTCCCCCTAATACCATTTCCAATACATAGTTAGTTATCAAAACACTAAAGTGATACCTATAGGAGAATACATTGATCAAAATGCCCAAATCTTGTCCTAATCATCACAGTTCACAACACAACCCTTCAATTGTCATCTCATCCTCCAAAAATCTACCTATGAGAATGACCAATACTACCCTAGCTAAACAGATACTCAAATTTCATAGCAAACACTTCCAGCGAAGCGATTCAAAAGGAAAAATTAATCACTCACCACCAGAAAACCCTAGCCCCGTCCACATCAATTAATAAAGTTCAGAAGTAACTAAAACAATCAGAAACTCAAAATCGATCATCCCTGCAGCAGAATCGGTACAAACAATAACAAACCAGACAATCAATAAAGCACGGCACAAATCCATTAAAAGAGAGAGCAGAGCAAATGAAGGACCTGAATCTTGGCCTTGACATTATCGATGGTGTCGCTGCTCTCAACCTCGAGCGTAATTGTCTTTCCGGTTAGGGTTTTGACGAATATCTGCATCCTTTATTACGCTCTTGAGGTGTGAGACCGCTGATTTCCTCTACCAATTTCAGGTTTTTCTTTTTCTCCCAACTTCGCCTTATTTATATATTCATATTTAATTTACTTGGATTTTTATTATGTGATATTATAGCATATCCAACCATTAATTTGAATTTAGCATAAATGTTACAAATATGATTTTACTCAAACTATTTATATTGAACTCAAACTTAAAAAAATTTCTCTATATTATGTTTTTCTTAGTCATAAAATTTGAAAAAAAAATGGTTTGGGTTAAGTTAAAATCTAAAAACAGGTGTTTTTGACTCAAAAATTAAAAATAAAATTGATTTTAGAATATGCTATTTAGGGAATGATCAATTGCTAACTCATCATTTAATTGCTAACTGCAACTAATTTAAGGTTATAGGATTTTAGAAAACGTGTGGTCTACAATTTGCCACGTGTAATTTTCGTTTTTATTAATTAAATCGAAAAAGATAAAAGAAAACTCCAAATTAGGGTTTTTAATGAAAATGTCAATATAGTGTTCCGAGAATGTCAACACAATGCTTTGAGAATGTCAACACAATGCTAACTCATTGCTTATATTGACATTTTACATGTATTACATTGACATATTTTATATAGTATGTTGACATTTCTGCTGTACGAAAAAATTAAAAAATTTTGAATTTTTTTCCAAATTTTGACGTCGGAACATATGCATATAGGATATCGTTGGAATCCTTATAAAATTATCTTTAATTTGATATATGTTATATGAATTTAAAGTTTTGGGATTTCCTCTAAAAATTAGTTATAACTAATTTTGTAGTTAATTGACATTAATACCCCTATTGATATTTTTTGGAATTAATTTTATGGTCACGTTTTTTGTTGATCGTATTGACATTTCAAGGTTGATGATCTAGGCCTTTTTGAAAATCTAATGGTTATTATTTAGTTGTAGTTAGCAATTAAGTATTGTGGAGTGTTATATTGCTAACTCATAACTTAATTGCTAACTACAACTAAATAATAGCCATTAGATATTCAAATTAAGGGCTTAGATCATTAATCCCTAAATGTCAATACGATCAACGAAAAACGTCAATAAGGCCATAGGATTAATTCCAAAAAATATCAATAGGGGTATTAATGTCAATTAACTACATGTTTAGTTATAACTAACTTTTAAAAGAAATCCCAAAACTTTATATTCATATAACATATATCAAATTAAAGATAATTTCATAAGGATTCCGACGATATCATACATCCATATGTTCCGACGTCAAAATTTAAAAAAAAAAATCGAAATTTTTTAATTTTTTCGTACAAGCAGAAATGTCAACATACTATATAAAATATGTCAACATAATACATATAGAAAACAATGGGTTAACATTCTTAAAACGTTGTGTTGACATTCTCAAAGCATTGTGTTGATATTTTTGGAACACTATATTGACATTTTCATCCAAAACTCTAATTTGGAGTTTTTTTTTATCTTTTTCGATTTAATTAATAAAAGCGAAAATTACATGTGACAAATTGTAGACCACGCGTTTTCTAAAATCCTATGACTTTAAATTAGTTATAGTTAACAATTAAATGATGAGTTAGCAATTGATTACTCCCCTTAAATATTGAATTAACAATATATATATTTATCTATATATATATATTAAGTTTTAGTTTTATCACTGGAGCTAGGGATGCTCAAAATTGGACCTATAAAACAGTTAATTGTGCAAACTACAAATAGAGTCGGCGACTCGACTACCCTTTTGCGCTTCTTTTTGCACTACTATAGCTACTACAGTACCATTGAATTTAATAGTAGTAGTAATATTACACAATTTAAATAGGCTCCTAATGTTTTTTCAACTTTAATACTCCCTCTGTTTCACTATAGTTGAGGCAAAATTTTTAGGCACGGAGTCTAAGAAAAGGATATTGAGTGTGTTAAATAAATTATTAAAAAAAAATAAGAGAGAGGAAAAGGTAGAAAGAATAAAGTATAAAGTGAATAAAGTAGAGAGAATAAAGTAAGAAAGAGAAAAAAGTTACTACCTCCGTCCACCAAAATTTGTCCCATTTTGACCCGGCACGGGTTTTAAGAAATGTAATGGAAAATGAGTAGAAAAAGTTAGTGGATTGTGGGTCCTACTTTTATATATTAGTTTTATAATAAAATGTGAATAGAAATGAGTTAGTGGAATATGGGGTCCACTACCAAAAATGGTAAAAGTGAAATGAGACAAATTTTGGGGGACGGACGGAAATGGAAAAATGAGATAAATTTTGGTGGACGGAGGTTGTACTATATATGAAAATGACTCAACTATGAAGAAACTTTCCGAAATAAAAAAATGATTCAACTATAGTGAAACGGAGGGAGTACTGTCTATTACTATTATGGTCCCCGACTTAAAAAATAGAGTACTCATTTTGTTGCATCAATATATTTTTATTGATATATACTTTAGCAATTTCACACTTGTATATTTCTATTACACATAATTAGTAGTACCAGTCCAAATAAAGGGGAATGTGAACATTTCACCAATATGCTTTTTTTAGTATTAGTATATCATGTTTGTCGATTACCAATTTACCATTAGGGGGCGTTTGATTGCCCTGATAGGCCTAGATAAGGCCTAGATACATCTCTTATCTAGTTTTTGTTTGCCCTGACATGGATATCCACAAACCCGGTATACAATGAGCAACCCGCTTGCAATCAAGATACATCTCCAATAATTCTGTATATCCCTACCCAGGCTGAAGCCACTGATATACCTTATGTGAGAGATCCAAATTGTTGATACACACGCCATTCTCTAAAACACCCGTCTTCCTTGTCGTTTATTTGAGCAAGCACAATATTTGGCGGAATTAGCCGGCCGTTGGGGGTCGCCAAATCTTCCATCCGTTGCTAAGATTTCTCCGAGAACCCACCACTGCCAATATATGTTTGTCAGTTTTGTTTTAATTTTCAACATATTAAGATCGCGATTTTTGCCGGTAGATTGATTCAATTTCGTTAATTTAGTAGCATCGGCAATCTGGGCGGCTGCTCCAATCGCCTCTGTGAATTCCAATTTTCAATTGGTTCCTCATAAATGGCTAACCAGGAGGATGGTCGTAACTCGTAAGGTATGCAAACTGAACTCTATTTCATACAAAAAAAATCTAGTTTAAATTTGGTTGATTTGGACAAAAATTCAGATGTTGTTCTGTTTCTTTGGATAACTGCAATTATTTACGATGTGGTTGGGTAGATCAATTTGTGTGTTTTTGGGATTACATAGTCTACCTCTGTTGTCTGCTGTATATGCGAAATTGTGCTGAATTTCTAATGGGTTCAATATGACGAACACTTTGGCCTTACTCTTTGTGTTTCAGTTCAGTGAATTCAGAAATTGGGTTTGACTGCTTTTATATTTATTGGCTTAATTAATTCCCGTTTTGTATACACAATTGAAGTACACAGCTGTAATTTGCTTGAGTTCCATGATTTGGAACTCATGCGGATATGCTTGTCTGTATTTATTTGTGGTTTCTGATCAATTTCTTACAGAATTCTCTATGAATTTGTGTTCCTTGTATTTAAATGTATTTTTTAATTATACTTCCAGACATGTTGAGTAGAGACTTTGTAAACCAATTTTTGCTAATTATTACTTGAGGATTGTGCCTGCTACTGGACTCCTCGATGCCAATTTCCATGTCCCCATAGTGGGTATAACATATCCAGGAGGAGCATATCTAAATTACTCTTGATTGGTTTTCTTGAAAGGTTTGTTTGCTTCATTAATATTGATGTTAAATTGTTTTTCTGAGTTGCATATATGTGGCTGGATTCATCAGGGTGATGGTATGCCAAATGACTTGACAACCGTTCTGATTTTGTTAGAGGAAGTTATACGGAACTATCAAATAAACATGCTGCTTATCTCGTTTATGATCACATTGATTTGCCCACAAACACGCAAGCGTAAACGGTGAGAGCTTATTTTCAAGGTGTGTACATTTCCATTGTCCTATATTATGTTCTATATTACGAGTCACCGACTGACTCTGATGAAGTTACGTCTCCAATGCCCAGCCCATCAACTCGAGTTAGTCGGAAGCTATTTGATGGCGACATTGCATGCTTTCTCGACCTATCCACCCGGAAGTCTGCCTCCCGGGCTAACGTTGGGGGTACGGTGATTTTATCGTCGCTTAAAGGCTCCTCTTGTGCTTCATGGAGTCCGGTTCCAACGCTCATAAAACAGCCTCGTAGAGTGGACCTTTATTGGCACATCTAGAGACTTTGTATGTTCTGTTCCCTAAACGCCATCCTCACTGTGAAGCTGATGGTGTAGCTTTATGTTTTGTTATTAGGATGGTTGTATTTTGGTACTGTGGTATGTGGTTGCGGCAAACCTTTTTTTTTTATTTGTTGTTGCGCCATTTTGCATTTTCACCCAAAAATAAGTTGGGGTTTTCGAGGATAAAATTGTCATTACCAAATAAGGACGAGGACAAAATTGACATTCTGCGTTGCTATCAGTAGTTTGTGTGAGGCCAAACAAAAAACGTATAACTCATTAAGAAACCTTATCAGGGCAGCCAAAGCTCAATGTGAGATATGTCTATATCCACAATATCAAGGAAAGTCATATACAACAACCCTATCACACAAAGCCCTATCAGGGCAATCAAACGGACCCTTAGGGCACGTTTGATTGCCCTGATATGGTCAGATAAGGGGTCCTATCCAGGGTGTATCTCATCTTTAATTGTCCTGATATGCTTGCACGAGAACCCGATATTCAACCACCGATCCGGTTGCAATTAAGATACCACCCTCGTTTTTTCGTATATGCGTAACTCGGTTTTCACCTCCGATACGCTTGTATGCCATGAATCCCGATTGTCATAATTTCGTTCAGGGTTGTGTGATTGTCTAAAATACCCCTTATTCTCTGTAAATCAAATTGGGGCTAATTCTTTATCGACGCAAAAAGGAGGAACTTGTTGGGCGACGAATTTAATTGTCCGCGAATTCTGGTCACCAGCGCCCTCATTCACTCGCCGATTGGTTAGATCTAACCCTTTTATGTCGAATAATTATTCGACGAATTGCATAATTTTGCTGTCAATTTTTTTTTTGGTTGCTGGTATTTACTGGACCTAATTGACCTAATTTTCCTCTGGGCTTCAAATTTGCAGGTTGTAATTTTGGGCATTTTTTTCCAGCTTCGGTAATCAATAATCAATGGGTAACGAAGAGGATTCTTGAAAGGTATGACATTTTCGCAAGAGGTCAATGGTCCATCGATGTGAATGTTTCAAATTTACATAAGCATTGCACACTTTCATGTGCCGAATTAGATTACTGTTTAATGGGTCGTTTTTTACTTCCATATACTCAATGCCTATGTTGTGTTGAATCCCCAATATCTGTTTTGATGCATTTTGTTATGTATACCCCTTGTCCTAGTACTCACTGCATCTATATTGTGGCATTCTTCGAACGGAGTGTAGGTGTTTTTCTACATTATTTTTCAATCCATTCGATAAGTTTCCATCCCAGTGTTTAGAGTTGCCCGAATGGTGGGTCGATTTGTGTATATTCTGTTATTGAAAGTATTCATTTGGAAACTTGTTTGCGTATCCAAAGAATGACATGACCACCGTGCTTATTCTGTTAGAAGAGATTATACGGAACTACCAAATTAACTTGTTACTCGTCTCTTTTACGATTACATTAATCTGCCCGCAAAAACGCAAGCGTAAAAGTTGGGATAGATTAAATCAGTCCGTAGTCCTAGATTCTATCCCGGATCATTCGCGGTGCTGAAGATGCGATGGGGTATCCTCCGGTCAGCAAGCTTCTATCTGATAGATGTTCAAACAGGTTTGATAATCGCTTGTTTTCTTCTACATAATTACATACGAAGTCAAATGGTAGTTGATCCCGTCGAGGCTGAGTTGGGTAATGAGGCTGATATTGATGACGAAACTGACAACGAACCTTTGATGTGTGGTGATAATATCAGTAGTGTGGAACCATCGGCTTTGTGGACCAAAAAAAAAAGGATTATCTTGCAAGTGCAATGTGGGGCGACAGAAATAATGGCTAAGCTTGAGTTATGTAAACCTTTGGGTTATGTATTGTTTAGTATGGACATATTTATCTTTTCGTTGTTGGATCAGTTGTGTTCATTCAAACTACTTATTAAAGTTGTATTTTTTTTAATTGAGGATGACTAAATTTCGCCTAAGGCAGCCTCGATTAATCAAAAGGCTGATAATGAAATCTGTACTACATTATATCAAAGAATAAATGCACATAGTAAAGTGTATTATGCTATTGTAACTTAGGGATAAATAACCAAAGATTTATCCAAAGTCAGTTGTATTCATTGAAGTCATGGTTTAGCATATTTTATAGAATTATATTCCAGTTATAGAACCTGTCTATGATAGTGTGGATCAAATACAGCTACATTGGATCGTCTAATATGAATCAAGATTTACTAAAGTGGTCCAGCAAATCCATAAATAATATCATAACAACTATGAATATGAAAGTAATTTCCAAAGCAAAACAATCACTAGTAGCACCACTTACATAGACACCTACCAAACTAATATAATAACAAGCCGATCATTGAAAATTTGGTGACATATAATCACCTGAACAACACGCCGCAGCATAGATAAAACAAACCAGAAATAAGTTATATAGACGCTACAATTCCGAGCCACTGAAACGAACCCTTAAGGCCGATCAAACCACACATAAAACTATACTTCATTCCGATCAATGAGTTTGAAGTGGCACCGCACACCAACCACAAGATTGTTACATTCTTTGAAGCGTCTCCAGCCGCGTTTCACCCGTATCTTGTTGTCGTTGTGCTCGAGAGTGATGTACCAACTATCTCCGTTTACATTGAAGTAAACCAGGTCTTGAAGGGAAATCATTCGGATGTGGCGGCGCCAAAAAGCCATTGTAATCTCAAGCGTGCGATTGATGTTCGACCTATCAAGGGTAACGGTAAAGGTCGGATAGCCATCTACATCTACAACCCCTGCATCCGGAGCATAGTCTTCATCATCGGTTGAGTTGCTACCCTCCGACTCCGTTGGCACATAGTCATCTGAAGTGTCCTCATCCGGGACATCACTGTGGTCGGAGTCTCCATATCCAATGGCTTCTCAGTTTATAATGTTCCACCAACAATAAAAAAGTAGGTTCAAGTCAGCTTTAATACATGGTAACCAATCAAAAAGTTATATACGACGCAACTTGTACATCTCCGAGTCGAGGGCATTCGGTTCTCGGGTTATAGCGCTTCACATGGAAAATGCCCGCGTCGACCATAGTGAATGTAAGCACGTCATCGTGAACAATGTCGCTGATAATCCTAAAGTCGGACCACCCAGCGTGGAAATGGCAACCACTCGCGATCTTCACAAGATGAACTGGCCAACCCATCCTTCCTCTCGCCGTGATTAGACGACAGTCGAATGGGAGATCCGCTCCATGAAGAGCCACAAATTCAGGTGGGATACGCTACAAATACAATGAATAAACACTGAACTACTCAGTCTCAAACAAGTGGCATAAAAACCAAAAAACAGAACACCCCAACAATTTTCCAACTCATTCAAACTAGTATCTTCGGAAAACTTCTTCGTGAATGAAGGCAACATGAGGTAATCAATGGATCCATTGTTCGCCATGAATTAAAAGAGTTTGAAGTATTTTGTTGATAGTTCGATGAGCTTGAAAGGGTTTGCAACGCCTATTTAACACATCTGAACCACACTTGTTACTGGCTATCCGAAAAGATTTGATTAGCCACAACACTGCAACAAGGCTGCCATCTTCTTAAACACGACAAATGGGGTAGATATCGGTCATGTTAATGCAGGGGCTGAGATGGTGAACACCATACGCCATATCCTACTGAATTTTAGACGTTTCAGAAGGGCAATCAATGAGGTTGAAGCGGTTGGTTTTGGAATTATATGGGTTGTATATTCGTGGATTTTTTTTCCAAATAATGGTTCCAACTAAAAACGGTTCAATATTATACCATAATTCTCACAAGTCCAGTTGTAAATATTATATATATTATGCACCACTAACACCGATATTTTTTCCTAAAAAATCGCTATTATAATCAAACGAAAATTTAGAACTACCTAATGTATTGTAAAAAACATTTAATGGATCCCCATATAAGTTTCTAATATGGCTATATTTTGATAATAATAATGGATTTAACTGTAACTAAACGTAGGTGAATATATATTTGCAATGATTCAATTACCTATGCAAATATAATCAAATTAGATATCAAAAGTTATCTACATTTGATAGTATAAAATCATAAACAGATCATTAAATTGAATATATTTATGGGAAATCATCACTATAAAATCGCAGTTCCAATTATAAAATATAATCTTGAAACATTTCCGTAAAAATCGGCGATTTGCACATCATTAGACGCGTTGCCACGTTGTTTATAATGTAATTCATATAAATAATTCATTTTTCGAAATAGATGAAGGCTGAGTACAGATGTAACACGTGTGTATTTCCACAAAAAAAAAAGGTATGCATTAAATATATTTTCATTGTCTATGTATTTATAAATATAGCCCCATTTGTATAATAAATTTTGTTGCAACTACATCCATCAACTCTTTTCTACCATGATTACTTTTAGTTATTGTTCAAGGCCTGCTTTCAACAAGAAAATAGGCAATACAACCTAGGATTTATTAATGACTCAACCATAAATCATAAATGATATCGGATGTCAAGTATGTTACACAAATTTGTGTATAAAGTGAAACAACTACACCCTTCAAAGTTTGCATCATCCATTGTAAACTATACAAACTCTATACAAAATGAACTTCAGAATCCCTCCACAATCCATGTTCTTCTACAGAGGGAAATGGACTCAAGAAATGGATGTCATGCTTATTTCGACACTGATCACTTTGCAGAGTGGACGTCAATGGGAGGATGCCAATTTGCCCGATGAGGTGCTCCGCAATGTCCGTGCAGTGTTGAATCATCCTTTTGGGGTTGATCTAACAACCGATGATATAGCAATTCGAGTGAAGTTGTTGAAGGCTCGGTACATACGTTTCAAAAAATTTCAAAACAAACGGTGTTCAGTGGAATCCTCAAGACCGGATCGTTTCTGCCGCGGACTCGACATGGAAGGTTATTTTCCAGGTTAGTGTATTTCCAATGATTAATTCAATAAACATAACTTGAACTATATTGTAGTATTCACAATCACATCCTGATTTTGTATTTTGGATTGTCAGAATGATGCTTCGACTGTTTGCGTACTACTATCGTGTCGAACCAGATTTCAACCTTCTTGCAAGCTTCTTCGGCTTGTTCGATGTCAAGGACGAATTCCCTAAGGAGGTCATTACAATATCGGACAATTATAAGGAAGTGATATTGCTTTCTGACTCCGACGTCCCGAATGCAACCAAACGAGTCCAGTCAAATTCATCGCCACCCGACTCTGATGAAGTGACTTCACCGATGCCGGTGGCAACCACGATTGTAAGGCGGAAGCTTTTTGACGTGGACAGAACAAGTTTCCCTGAACTTGATTCATCAACTTCTCCTCTGCGCGTTAACGCCGGGAAGAGTACTATTTTCTCTTCACCCAAAGGCTCATCTTGTGCATCATGGAGTCCTTCACCTAAGTCAAATTAAGGTTCCTCAATCCTCGGCGAAGTAATGTAGTGTAACTATGAAGTAAAGTCAAATTAAGTTTGAAATATGTCTTTAAAGTAATGTAGTTAGGTTTGAAGTATGTCGTTTTAGTAATGTGTTTAAGTTTGAAGTATGTCGTTTAAGTATTGTAGTATTAACTATGGATTGTAATTCTGTTCAATGTTGTGGTTGTTTGGAATGATCATTTAGTTAACGTTATTAGAACCGATTTATTGAGTTTGTGGTTTTTAAGGTTTGAAAAATCTAAAAGTATATACTAGTGTGGAATGTAATAGGAAGATCAAAGTGGCATGGCAAAATATGGACCAAAAGATACATACAGAGGTGAGCCTACTATACATGATGGCAGGATATTCATTGCGGGGGCACTCCTGAACTAGAAAGTTGGGTTGAGATCTACGACCCGCAGAAAGGCGAGTTTGTCCGGAGGAACATGTCACACCCAACCTTGTATGACGTAACTACTTATTGTAAAAAAATTCGAAATTTAAAATAAATAATCCACACGTCAAGTAAATAAAACACACATTCTACCCTCTTCAGCCATATCTCAGCCTCTGCTGGATCAGTAGTCCCATAAAAATCAACAGCTCCCATTTTTTGGAGTTCTCTAAAATTTCTACCTTTTTGCCCCATCATTGGGCCATGTACTTCTTGTTCAACGAGCCTAGGTACTTGTTGGTTATCACCAGAGGATGCAGCAGGAACAGTTAATGAATGATGCAAGGCGGCTGATCCTTCTCTCCTCGGTGACACATGTTCATGATAATACAAATGCAAATGAAACTTATAACCAAAATGTAATCATATGATATGCCTCAATGCTATGTCCCAGCGGGATTCTATCCCCGCTCTGATACCACCTAAATATGTATATTACGCCTTGACAATAAAATATGCAATAATGCAAAATGATGCATGTTTCGGGTTAGGGATGTTACAGAACATTCCTGAGCCGTTCTATGGCTGTAGTCCCTTCTCACCGGCTGGCTTTGAGTGGAACGACAATTTGGTTATGCTGTTCTACCCTAAGCTTTACAGAGCATTCGACAAACGATCTCTCCTCTTGTACAACGTGGAAAGAGACTCCTGGGACTTCTTCGCAATAAACCTCCCCGAATCTGAACGCTATTCCTTGGAGCAGAGGAAGTGCATATATGTGGGGGGAGACATTCTATTCCTTATCGACCAAGCATCTGGTTGGTTTGTCTACAATCTCGCAGCCAAAAAAGTGGTGGCGAAGGTGGACGTGATGGTTGAGGATAAGGAATGGAGAGTGATGCGAGCTTTGTACCTCGGCAACAATGATCTTCAAAACATTAGTTGGATCTTCCACATATTCGTGGAAGAGGAGACTCAAACTAGAATTCGTTATGCCAAGGTCGAAGTTTCCAAAGCGGATTACACTGCTACAGTTCAGTTGAGCTGTCATCTGGGATTTGGTTTCTATAACGACATTTATGTGTGAGCCCCTTGTTCGTTATGATCTATATGGTTTGAATTGATTCTGGAATTTCTTTATAACTAGAATTGAAATGCTTATTTTTGTATGCAGCATTGCCGATGAAGGGAGGTGCGAAGGTGGACCCGTTGAAAGAGAAAGAAGAGGATCAGAAGTGAATGAAAGCATGAAAAAGAGGAGGATCAGTAGTGAATGAAAGCATGCTTCTTGCACATTGAAGATGATGAAGTAACCTACCGTATGTGCTTGTGTAGTTCAATTTAGTTTTGTTTTGTTTGGATTGACTAATGGTGCAATTGTTGTTTAGTAGGCATTATGTTTCTCAGTAGTTTTATGTCGTGACGGGAACATTGGATTATTATGACTCGGTTTACCATTAAGTTTCATGACCCATATATTCATCTAGTATGACCCAAAATGTAACATCCCAAAAATGACCCTAGATGAAATGTGCTATTATAATTAGAAAAATTGAGGATTTATGTTTTCAACAAATAAATTGACATCACAAATTGCAATAGTTAATATAATACTCCAAAATATACTTGGATAGAATATACTTTTCCAAACAAAAGTGCAAAATTTGTAGGACTAATTCGATTTGGTAATGATTGTTAAATTAGATACATTAACTATTTTTCATTTTGTTGAACATATTTTTCAATCATTTAAATAAAAGTGTCGATTCATTTATATAGGAGACAAAAAGTTTCCCTTAAATTGGATATATACTAGAAGATTGAAGAAAAATCTAGAACAACTATTATAATGCCATTTGTCAACTTTTTGGAGAGGAATACATGCAATATAATATTAAGTGAGGCCATTTAATTAGCATAGAGGGGGAGATATGTCATCTCTATCACAAAAAGGGGGAGCTCTCTGTCTACCAAATACCATCGGTCTCTCTTTGTCTCTTTAAGTCACCATGTGTACTTCAAGCTCTACCCCATTTCGGTCATATTAAACCGTTCAATTGCAAGTTCGTTGGTATTAATTTGAGGTATCTCGTTAACTTTAGTCTATTTTTGTAGTATGGACATTCATATATCACTAAGTTTCATATCCTCCAATTTTAGCATTTATGCTAGATACTCAAAGGTGGTTTTAATCCATACTCTTTTGATGAATATGTAATCCAGAAGGAATTTTAAGCATGTTTTGAGTACTAATTCCAAAGTATAACTTTCCAAAGGGATGAACATAAATAGACTAAAGTTGGGTTGGGGATACACGTATTTTTATGATTTAAATTGACTATAGAAAGTATGCTTTAGAATATGTATGTATGGATATAATAGTTAAAATTTGGTTAGTCCATTTCAGAGTACATGATGAACATTTTACAAGAGAATTCAATATAATAAGCATATTTTTATGAATGAATTACTAGTTAAATTTATATAGTATGTACAAACAAAATGTAAAGCAAATTACGATATGTTTAGAAATATGAATGTACTCTGTATGGAGTATGATGGATGGACTTTTTCTTGATGATTTGGTTGCATGTGTATTATAAGTAAATGGTAGAACCCAAATATTGGTTGTCAATGAGGCTTGGTATAAGTGAATATAAGTGACAGTTAGATTTGATAAGTTCAACAATTTATAAGGTTATGTAATAATCAATCAAATAAACCCCGCTATCATCAACATTGTCTGTCGTTCTCCAACTCATGTTCAACCTCTGAATAGGTGCGTTGATTACTGATTTGCATTGATTGTGACAAACAATCATTGCTAAATACTTACAAAAGAACGTCCTCCGTAAATGTGAGGGGTTTAAATCAATAAACTACAACCCAAGTTTCATAATAATGTGAAGGCATAATATTAGTAGGCAAAGGACCACAAAGAGTCTTTAATATGCATCTCTAGCAAAATACTACAGTTGGGTCGATGCATATACAAGCTGCTTGTATATATGCTTCGCCAACTACATTACATAATAACTTAACTACATAGTTCTCTCATTTGAAACACAATGAGGTAGTAATAAGCAAAAAGGAAACAACTAATTTATGCAAGACGATACACAAAAGACCAGTAACCACATCGTCATATCGTTCAAGCATAAAGCTTTTCATCGGATTCCAATAGATCAAGCCCCGAAACAGATCAAGAAGTTCCGGTTCTTTAACAAGCTTCTTTGAAATGTAGAATTGCATTTTGAGAGATAAGCCAAGAGTACCTCTGAGTTGATCAAAAACCTCTGACCTCTTGTTGCTCAGATCGAACTCATAACCAATCCTATTGGAAATCTCTTTCAAACGCTCCTTTGTGTCGGTGTGTATCTGCCCCATGAGAGTTAGAACTCCATCTATCTTGTCTTCTACTTTTTGCTTCTTGATCATAGTCTTGGTCACCTTTTTCCCTGCCTTTGAACCTGATCCAGAAGCAGCACCGACCGCATTTCTTGACCTCCCCACGGCCCCTACTCCAGGGCCGACATCAACACTAGCAGCACGTCCAGGCACTCCTCCTTCGGTGGGAGATTGGCTCTCATCGATCATCTCAGGAAGGACCCCTTCTGGGAAGACCATATTAGGAAATAGATCTTCTAAAGTCATGGTATGCGATGTATCACCCTCGGCTGGAACCGCATCTTTATTCCCGTAAATGGTCCCCACAGCAGCACCAACGTCTACACGACGTTCACCATCAGCACGGTCGTTACCAAAAACCTCCTTCCAACTTTCCACTGAGGCCACGATTTGTTTCGCATATACTTGGCATGTCTGTCCTTCTATACGCAAACATTCACCACAAACATTTCAACAAGTACTCCCGCATATATAAATGTAACTAACTTAGTAAATGATATTAAATAAAGTCGTGATGTAACTCATATTAAGACAACTGTGTAATTGCACCCTAACCAAACAGTAAACCGCATTGCAATGAAGATCAGTTCGCAACATTGTGTTGAATAACAGGTAGCATACCTTACAAAAGAGCGCCCATTACTCATCATCATATTCAATTCGGTAGGTACCATCCGAATTGAAGCCAATGCCGTTGTGGTTAAGCATCATCTTAAGTGATCCGTAATGCCTCTTCCAAGAAGTTATTTTCGAGTAGATGTGCGGGTGTGGCTATATATCGGTGTTTGGAAATTCATTCTTTATAGCCTCCTTCGCCCGAACAAGGTAACCATTGCGGAATCCGTTGTCGGCCTTCCATCCGTTAGCGGTCAAGTCTTTCAACGTTGCCATTAGGATCTCTTCTTCACGGACCGACCATATGCATCTTGACCTCTCAGATTTCGCGTTCCTGTTAGGGGCCAAATCATTGCTACCTAACATTAAAAAAATACACCATTTATCTGATTTTATAGTATATTCTTTTGGATTTCCAGTAGAGGAAGAACTACAGAAAACAAATATGGTATTACCCTATGGGCTTCCTTCATCGTCGCTACCTTCAAATTGTTGTGAGGCCATATCAATCAAGCTGTAGATGAAATCGAGACAGATAATGCATTACGAACCGTAGCAACACAGGGCACCAACAATAGATCTCTAAACCTCACAAATTGAAATTTATGATGTATATGTCAACAAATGGAGCATCGGATCCGTCATAAATGAAATTAATGTTCAATCTTTCATCAAAGCAGTCCACAATCACAAAGCAACCAACAACAACAAACATCGCTAAACATTGCTTCACATAATGGTGCTATAAATAAGTAAACACCTGGCGTGGCCGCAGTGCCGTTTGGGAATGGATTTGTCCGGAATCGCCTTGCTTACACCAACTAGCCTTCGGTCCAGAAGACTAAAATGTGTGGATGACTAAAATAGAATTGAATGGCGGGGAAATAAAATTTTGGGCGGCATTTTCTGAATTTGGTAGGGATGAATTAGGTATACAAGGACAAACTTGGAAATATTAAAATGCAGTGAGGACAAATAAGTCAAACAGTCTTCTTATCATGAGTTTCCATATGGCAAAACAAAAAGAGTATAAGCTATCTCGTAAACTATATAAGGGCAATCAAACGTCGAACAGAGATAACATATCTTATTAACTATCAGCCATATCACACAAAACCTGATATGACTACCCTATCTCATCTTGCCCTATCAGTGCAATAAAGCGTGCCCTTAGTCTAGTAGTAGAGTATACTGAGTTTTAATATAAAATTAACATATAAATGTTAAAAAATATTGGAATATTATTAGTTAAATCTGAACGAATAGAAAGGGAGAAAGAGTAGGGAATAGAGATAAGGTGAGTAATCATTAAGAGGTGTTAATGCTTATCCTACATCAATTATTTTACAAGTGAATAAAGAATTATAAGACAACTTAGCATAAATACTTGTATATACTCCCTCCGTCCACATGTTTTTCGTACTTTTCAATTTTGGCTTGTCACGATCTATTTACATTATTTCTATTTTAAGTAAGAATTATGGTACTATTAATAGAGTTAATTAAGAGCTCTCTTATTAAGTGATCTTTCATTACATTTGTAATAGAAATTTAATTACACAGAAAAATCAATCTCAAATTTACGACCTATTAGAATACCGCCATTTGGATTGTTGATTCATCGAAGAGCAATTTGAGATAACCTAGATTGTTGGGCTATTTGTGCACATGTGATGAACTTTGGTCTCCGTAACAACTCTCCATGCATAGGAGATAGTGGTCGCCACCCCTTGCTATAGTCGAGCAATATTGTCTTACGAGAAGCATAATGCCCATGTCATGTAAGCTACATAGATATGCATACATCCAAACTATATATAATTTGTGTTTTTTATGAAAACATTCCAACAATGAAAAGTTTCTCTAATAAAATTGCAGTCTAATCATCATTCCCTGTCCATAAAGAAATTATATTGATTCATTGATGTTCATAAATATATCCATAAGAGATAAGATTTGATCATCATATCCTTTTCTTATAAGCGTGGGTGTGACGTTGTTTAATACTAGTACACATATAACTACTTCATCCGTTCTACAGTGATAGAGGCTAGGCCTATCAAATCGGGTATCCGCGGATATCCGATCCAAAAATTTCGGGTACCCAATCCCGAATTTCTCAAAATGTAATACCCGATACCCGATCTGAAAATTATTTCGGGTATCCAGTCCCAATTTTGGGTTTTTATTTATTTTTTTAATTATATTTTTAAGAAAACTAACTACAAACTTCTAGAAATACAACATGTAGTTAGAATTTTGATACAAACTTGAAGTAGTTCGAAGTTAAGAGAAAAAAAAAACTACGAAAATTTAATTATTTAATTTTTAAAATAATAGAATAAATAAATAATTTATTAAATTTTAAAATAAAATAAGAAAATCGGGTAATTCGGATAATTTGGGTATACCCGATCGGGGATCGGGTATACCCGATACCCAATAATCCAAAAATCCTATATCCAAACCCGATCCCGAAACCTGAAAAATCGAATATCGGATATCCAATTACCCGATATTTCGGGTTTGGATATCGGGTATCCAATATCCATTTTGACAACCCTAATAGAGACATTTCATTTTCTGCACTCTGTTTTGAAAAAATGATACTCCCTCCGTCCATAAACAATAGATCACTTTGTGTTTGACACGAGTTTTAATGTAGAATTGGTAAAGTAAGAGAGAAGGGAAATAAGTAAGAGAGAAAGAGATAAAGTAAGTGAGAAGTAGTGTTAGTGGAATGATGTGTAGTATTATATATTATTTGTTGAAAATTTTCTACAAATAACTGTGATCTATTTTTTGTGGACGACCAAAAATGTAAATTGATCTATTGTTTGTGGACGGATGGAGTATTAAATAGTTGAGGGAACATCTTTTTTGGTTCACGAACTTTGTCAAAGTATCATTTTAGGTCCTGTGAACTTTGAAAATATCATTTGAGGTCCATCAACTATGGGTTAATATCATTTGAAGTACTTTTTTACTATTTCTAAGTTTTTTCTGGACGAAAATACCCTCAATACCTTAAAGGGTATATATTCTTAATAAACTTATCATATACTCATATTTTTTATAAATATCTTTACAATATATTTTTAACGAATTTTCTAAATATAATTTGACCTTCAATATTATCACTTAGTTTTGTGACATGCAAGTAAAATTGCTTCTTCAATTTTTTATATTAAAGAATTTAAAAATTGAATAAAGAACTTTCTTTAATAATAAAAAATTAAATAAGGATATTTTCTTGCATGTCACAAAATTAAGTGTTAATATTGAATGTTCAATAAAGAAATTTTCTTTAATAATAAAAAATTAAATTAGGATATTTTCTTGCATGTCACAAAATTAAGTTATAATATTGAAGGTCAAATTATATTTAGAAAATTCATCAAAAATATATAGTAAAGATATTTATAAAAAAATATGAATATATGATAAGTTTATTAAAAATATATACTCTTAAAGATATTGAGGGAAATTTCGTTCAGAAAAACTTGAAAATAGTAAAAAAGTACTTCAAATGATATTAACTCATAGTACTTGATGGACCTCAAATGATATTTTCAAAGTTCGCCGACCTAAAATGATACTTTGGCAAAGTTCGTGGACCAAAAAAGATGTCCCTCTAAATAGTTAAAGTGAAGATAGAGTAAAGTAAGAGAGAAAATAATGTAGAGAAAAGTATTATTTATAATATTCTCTCTTATTTTATTTTTTCTCCACTTTAATTATTTATAATTATTTTTTCAAAATGAGTGTGCAAAATGAAATGTATCTGTTAACTGTAGAACGGAAGGAGTTTGAATCAGTTAATAATAAATTATTCAAACGTACTGAAATATAACTTGAGAATGGAGTCTTATTCGCGATCGCAATCAGTAGCTATTGCATTTTTGTCAATGAATAAAGTAAATTGACAGCTAGACCCTATAGGCCACGAGATTAATCTTCACCATCTTTCAATTATTTGACCTTGACGAAACAAAAATTAGTACTGCATGAATTATTAAATTTGGTGGTGGGCCCCCATCTAACTATGTGTGGTTCTGGAGACATTGGAAAATCCAGCCAACCAATAACGTTTCGTTATTTGATCCGCGGTGGGACACCGTTATCTACAGACACTACATTTCATTTTATTTTATTTGTAAATTTAAGAGTATATTGGGTTCCACTATTAAAGGACTTTATGTGCTATGGCCGCTACAAGGCTACAAGATCTTATAAATAAAATGAAATAGTAACTGAATACACGTACATAACCCCCCGTCTCAAGATAAGTGACCTATTTTTTCTGGGCACGGAATTTAAGGAATGATATTTAAATAAGTTAAAGTGAAGAGAATAAAGTATGAGAGAGAGAAAAGTAGAGGAGAAAAGAGAGAATAAAATAGGTGGAGAATAAAGTAAGAGAGATGACTTTTTGCTAAAAATGGAAATAGATCACTTATAGTGGGACACTCCAAAAAGAAATACAAGTCACTTATCTTGGAACGGAGGGAGTAATAAAGAAGCGAAAGAGGGAAAAAAAACATTATCCATTCTATGAGATGCAAAATATATGGAAATGAGAGGTCCCCAAAAGATGGAATTTTACGATTTATAGATCTGCAGTTGGATAATTATCCAATATATGCACCAGGGGCGTAGCCACCTTATGGGAACATGGGACAATTGTCCCTCCTCATCCACTCATTTCCTTATATATTTTTACATGGAATTTTGATTATATACCTTAATCACACTAAACGCCCCTTTTTAAATACATAAATTTTTTCTATTGAGTATATTTTTGCCCCTTCTCAAAGAAAATCTTGGCTCCGCCCCTGATATGCACTCATAATTCACTCAAAATATACAATTGACTGAAACATTAGAAATTAACTTATGATATACATATAATGTTAGAAGAAAGATTATGGTAAATGATAAAAAGAAAATCGACAAACACAACTTTCAGAGGATTAAACATTTTTATATTGATTCATATAAGCAGTAGTATAAAAAATTCAACAATATTATAGAAATAAAAAAGAGAAACTTTTGAACTTGGTAAGAGTTTAAGCCTTGATGTAGATTTTTATTGAGTTATCTTAAAACCTAGGGTTTGATTTATCATTCCTCTTAGGTTGTATTGTACAGTAATACTAATTATTTTGCTGGCAATAAGGCAAGTCTATAAATAGTTACTGTATATCTACATTGTTATTTGTATTATTCCATAGATTTAGTATAGCTTTTGCAGACATAGATGCAAAAAGAATGCATTTAAATCTGCGAATAAAGTACAATTTATATTTATACAAAAATAGGAAATGGAAAACGTCAGTACAAAATCGAGAACAAGTAACCTTACAATATTTACCCACGACGACGACGTATTACTCGTCATCATCGTCAAATGTTAGAGCCCAAAATTCGATTAAACCCTAGGCAAGATCATTGGATCTCACTAGAAGCTCGGAACGACGCCGTACGCCGCAGCGTCGCCGCCGAGGAGCGGCTCCACCTCCAGCTCAGACCGCTTCGCAAATCTCCCCTTAATTCTCGGCCTCGTCTCCGCGTACGCCTTCCTCGACGCGTATCGAATCGTCTTCTCGAACTTTCTGTTCTTCCTCTTCTCTCTGTACCTCAGCACCCTCGCCTCCCTATCCATTCCCAGCACCGCCACCGCCGCCGCGCCCTCGCTCTTCCCCAAGCTCTCCGCCGCATCCGGCACCACCCCCACCTCCATCGACGACGACGACACCTGTAATTAGCAATTTCAAAAATCAATTGTGCATCCACCGAATTAGGGTTTATCAAATCGAAAGAGGGGAAAAGGAGCATACGCTTTGGCTGATCGATTGCGAGGTGAAATTGTACATGAATGGCTTGGGCACCGCGTAATCCATTTCGAAAGTGGGGAATCCGTCCACGACGGTGCCCGGTACGTATTGACCCGATTCGTTCTGCACCGGCACGACTCCGTCGGAGGAGTAATGCTTCTGCTCATCGATTTGGTGAAATTGCGGCTTCTGATCGCCCGATTTGAGATCGAGATCGAGATAGGGATCGATATCGGTGAAGAGGTACTCGGCGGACATGTATTCGGGCGACCCGGATTGGTCCTCGGCTTTGGAATTCGGGTCGGGTAGGAGCCAGGAGGCGGCCTCGGCCTCCTCCTCGGAGCACTCTGCGGAGGGAGGGGACTTTGCGATTGCGTCGTAGAAGGGGACGAAGGGGACGCGCTCGTGGCGGCGGGCGAGGGGGTTGGCGGAGTGGATGTCGCGGTCGCAGGTGGGGCAGAGGGCGGCGGCGTCGGCCTTGCAGGTGAAGGCGGCCGGCGCCTGCTCGCAGACCTCGCAGATCCAGACGCGGCCGTGGCGCGACGCCAGCTTGTTGGCGGCGTGGATCTTGGCGTCGCACGCGCCGCAGAGGAAGGCCGAGTCGGCGCGGCAGAAGACGGCGGCGGGAGACGCCTTGCAGGAGTCGCAGAGCTTCGCGGTTATGCTCCAGCTTTCCGCGCCCATTTTTTTCTCTTCTCAGTTTGATTCAGTGTGTGTTTGTGTGTGTTTCTTCTCTCTCTCTATCTCTTTTCTGTGCAGATGAAGAGAGAATTGCAAACTGTTTTGGGAGCTTGATGGAGTTTATATGAGTGCAGTGTAACAGTGGGATCTCCGAAGTGTTTGTAAAAGGAGCTGAATGGGTAGAGATGATCTAGGATTCAGCCAATGAGGGGACGACATATGGGTGATTCTTAGCCAGATAAAAAAGTTGAATTCATTTTGTAGGAATTATGGGATTTTGCTGTTTAGACAGGGGTAGTGTGGGGTCCATACAGATGCGTGTGGGATTTTGCGAGCTGAAACTTGAGACATTTTGATTTACTCATTTTTTCTCTAATTATTGTGATAAATTATTTATTGATTTTTTTAGTTGATTATTATTTAGATTGAAGCAAAAAGTTTTGAGTAAAGAAAATGAAAATATATCAATTTTTTTAGTCTCAGATTGCTAATTTGAAGCATTCAAATATTAGGCTGATACTAGATAATGATTTGACAGTTCCATTTACTTTGCCGGTAAAAAAAAAAAAAAGATACTTCCTCCGTTTTAGTTACATTGGATCAAAACTTTTGACAAGGAAATTAAGAAATACTAGTATTGAATGAATTAAATGAAAATAAAGTAAAGTTAAGAGAGAGGAGAAATAAAAAAGAGGAAAATGGACGATGTAATAAAATAATAGTGATTAAATATTTTGTTTGTTTATTAAACATGACTCAATTTTATTGAGACTTCCCAAAAATGAATTGTGACTCAATTTAGTTGGGACGAATTAAGTTCGTTTCATTTTTGGTAAAACAATTGATCATTTTTTTCTTTATCCTGCCTATTTTATTTTAAATAATAATTCTTCAAGACTTCAAATTATTTCTCTTTAATTTACTAATTTACACTAAATCTAGTAATATGCACTGTGAATTATTGGACGAGGGTAGTAGTATTAACAATATACGGTTCAGATCTGCCCAAACCCACGGACCGGATGCAGCTAGAGCCAGCCGAGTAAGGCAAGTTGAACAATTATTCTCTATATCAGGATGGGGCTTGAAACTGACAGCTATAACTGAGATTATGGAACCCACGAAAAAAATTGGGGACCATATTATATAAAATGAAAAATATTGCAAAGTAGAAATTAGTATTAGTTGAATTGGTGTAAATTGATAGATGGCTTTTGTGGGAGTGTTAGGGCCATTTTACAAACTTGGCAACTCATTATTATTGACATTCATTTTCATGCTGATCACCCTCACCTTTCCTGCAACTAAAAGTTAAAATGGAAAAACTTGCTCTACTTCCAATTTGTCATATTTTAGATGATCAATGCTAAATCTTGTTAAAACTCTTGATTTTTGTACTTGTTAAAAAAAGTGTCTTATCACTAAGTTTTTTTTTATTTTATTATTATTATTATTATTATTATTATTATTTTATTTAGTTAATTTATGATCACTAAGTTGTCTCTCTGTAGTCTGTAGTCTCTAGTTTCAATTTGCTTGGCTTGGCTTAATCTTTTACTACTTTGTTTAATAACTTCAAGATTTGATTTCAGTCTCTCACTCTCACTCCTAGATTTTTGTTTTAATTGTCTTAAATTTATCAATTTTTGGATTTTTTTTGGAGGATAGATTTTGATTTATAAATTTACTTGAATAATAAATTAACGAAATAATATAGGAATATGAGTATCTCTCTTTGTTACTACTATTTATTTATTTATTTATTTTATTTTATAGTTGTTCTGAAAGATTACATTTTGTCCTTTTAGCCTCAGCTTGACGTATGCTTCCTTTTTTTATTAAAAGTTCAAAATCATCCTATATTCAAAATTAGCAGCTTCACACTGCACAATTAGATTTAGGTGGCTGACCCGACAAATAATTCAACATTGTTTCTGGTGGGTTTGAGATTTTGGTCAAGAGAAACTTAACGATATTAAGTTGATTATAATTGAATACACATTTACTATGACTTTTGATCAAATCTTTCTTATAATTTTTTTGGGAGCTATAAATCAAAAAATTGATGGTCGTATCCTATAATTATCCAAAAGAACCTTTACTAGGGAGAGTTAAAAGTGCTCTTACATTACAAAACCACTTTTTATTCCAACCTTGAAATTACATTGATCTTATTTTGTAATATCACCATTTAAGGATTTAGTTGAGAAATTACTCTTTGCAGTCTTCATTAATTGTCCATTTTGGACCGATGTAAGTTTTAAGAAATTGTTTGATTTTGTTAAAAAAAATTAAAAGGAAAAAGTGTGGAATGAAATTTATACTTTTATAAGTTAATGAAATATGAGACTTACTTGTCAAACATAATAAAAGTGAAATAAGACAATTAACAGGGATTGGACGAAAATGACAATGAAAAAATTGATCCCCGGATTGGACGAAAATGACAAAATGAAAAAATTAGTGGGGACCAGAGTGAGTAATCTGTATGAGCAAAATTTGCTCACGAGATTGAAATTGCACTGAACAAAATTCAGAATTGCTTTTACAGTAATGAAATGAGAGCGTAGGTGTCAGTCAATAATGCTTTTGTTCACATGAGTTATGTGTTTATAAAATGGGATAACTTTTAAATTTGTAGTTATATGGATGCATAAGATAAGATACTAAAAAAGGACAGCCTAATTAGTAATACTGCCTTAATTTTGATCTGTTCTGATTTGTTCAATTTTTTAGGGCTGAGCAACCCTTTATAGTTTCTACTGGACTGTGTAACCATACATTAGGCCCAATTAATACTTTTCTTTTCAAATCCAAGGGCCCAATTAATTTAGTACATCCTGGTTTTACAATTTAAGTTCTAAATCATATTCCAAGAGTTTAGACCTTTTACTCAAAACGCTAGTTCACGAGTAAAAATTCCATATTCTTTCCATACTAAGTTGGCATAGTGACTTGGTGTACCTCACCAATAATTTCTTGACAAATGGAAATTAAAAACACCCACATGTCACATCAATTAAACACAAATTCAATAAAACTAATTGCATAAAATAGACACCCATTAATTATAGAATGTGGCATTATATTAGGCTTGCAATATACTGCTCCTACAATATATGTACACTAGGGCTGACAAATTTTGACACGACACGATAACACGACACGAACCGGTACGAAATTAATGGGTTTGGGTCAGAGCTTATTGGGTTCGTGTCCTTATCGGGTCAACCCATTAAGGACACGAAAATTTCGTGTCGTGTTCGTGTCGGGTTCGTGTTATCCGTTAACAATGCGTGTTCCTGTCGTGTTCGTGTTATCCGTTAACAAATACTCCCTCCGTTCACGAATAAGAGTCCCGTTTTTCCATTTTAGTCCGTCCACGAATAATAGTCCCGGTTCATAATTACCATAAATGATAAAGAGACCCCACATTCCACTAACTCATTCCTCTCACATATCATTTAAAACTAATATATACAAGTGGGACCCCTATTCCACTAACTTTCTTCCACCCACTTTTCTTAACATTTCTTAAAACCCGCACCATTTAGAAATGAGACTATTAATCGTGGACGGAGGGAGTAATATTTTAATATTATTAATTCTTATTATTTTCATTTTTCAATAATTATTAAATGACTCTTACAATCTCATTTTTCAATACGTGTTGTTATCGTGTCGTATTGACCCGAAGTGATTCGTGTCGTTAATGGGTTCGTGTCGTGTTCGTGTCTGAGGGTAGCGGGTCGTGTTCGTGTTCATGTTTGAGGTTTCTTACCGGGCCGTGTTCGTGTTTGTTGTTATCGTGTTCGTGTCGTTATCGTGTCGACACGATAACGACCCGACACACACGATTTGCCAGCCCTACTGTTAAATATGGAATACGTTTATATACTTCTTAATGTAATAATATTTCACCTAAAAAAAGTAATCATATTACATTATTTTTCATGTAAAAAAATTACTCCTATATTACAACTCTTTGATAGTATTTAAGATTTTATTAGTGAGACCATTTATTCTTATTTTATACTATTTATACATAATACAAAAATTTTATACAAAAAAAAATTATGACTATGACTTATATATTTTGTTAGAATACTAAGTAATCAATTATGTTTTTAATATTTTCTTATTAACATGTAAAAAGTTAAGAAGTATATTGCTAAGTTATTATCATGTAAAAAGTAAGATATATTAAGAGTATGATAACAAATTATAAGCTATAGTCATAATTTTTTTTTGTCTAAACATTTCGTATATATAAATATAAACAAAGAAAAAAGTCTCACCAATAAAATCTCAAATTAGTACACTATCAAGGAATAATTTTATTTTCTTCATGTGAAAAGTATAGTTATATGATAACTTTTTTATATGTAAAATATTACTCCTATTATATTAAGAGATCAATATACATATATATTATAGTAGTATATTGAACCCCTATTATATGAATGCAAGCTATATTTAATAGTAGTAATATAATGCCACCTTCCATAATTAATGGATGTCTATTTTGTACAATTAGTTTTATTGAATTTGTGTTTAATTGATGTGGCATGTGGGTTTTTTTATTTCCATTTGTCATGAAATTATTGGTGAGATATACCAAGTCACTATGCCAACTTGGTATGGAAGGATCGTGGAATTTTTACTCCTATTTTGTGCAATTAGTTTTATTGAATTTGTGTTTAATTGATGTGACATGTGAGTTTTTTTATTTCCATTTGTCATGAAATTATTGGTGAGATATACCAAGTCACTATGCCAACTTGGTATGGAAGGATCATGGAATTTTTACTTCTAGTTCAGTACAAAATGAATTTCATTTTTCACTAATAATATATCAATTATTTTTCTCTCTATCTTTTATTTTACTAATCTTACATTAAAACATGTGTTGCACTATTTTTCGTTATATATCAAACTTCATTTACTTTTTTTAGTACATATATACCAAACCGTATCTCGTTTTTAAATGAAAAATAAAGTAATTCTAAAGATAGTGTGATCGTGAACATAAACCTGAGACATTTATCACTAAGCACTAACTGCAACATTGCCAACACACATCACAAAAATAAGAAACGATTTTTGTACAAAATATATGAGTACAAGCTTAAATGTTATTCAGGCTCTACTTGTAAGAGGAATTTTAGGCAAACAAGAAACAATTTTTTTTAGAAGTAATATATAAAAACTTATGCGTGTACAGTGTAGTCACACTTTAAATAAAGTAGTACTCCTACTACTATATAATGAGTTTTTGTATCTTTCTGTAACTAAAATTCGAATTTTAAACTGTATTTCACCAAATAAAGTAAGTAGCATAAATATCCATCACATTCTTATCTCATTAAATTAGAGGGTAGAGCGAGAGTCACGAGGAGCTCGGCAAAAAAGGATGCATTCTGTTGGACTAAAGACAATTTAGAGGTAGGAATTTAGAGTATCAATTTCTCACTATGATTTCAATAGATTTGATTCAAATCTAACTTTTTAAAACATGATTTATGCATTTTTGTGTTGCATAGTTCACACCGACGAACACACATAAAAGTAAGGATCGGTTTTAGCCCTTATAACATCATCGAAATTTTGATATTCTGTGTGAATCGTTGTGAAAAAGTATTTCATGAAGTTATATGACATCGGATCGCCGCGGCTTATGGCTATTAGTAGCTATGTAGAGTAGATCATATACAAGCCAATCACATTGCACCACCTCAATTTCATACTTGCATCCCAACAAATTAAGCCAATCACGTCACAAACCACTCATGTCTCCCACACTACTCTCACCAAATTAATCATCTAAATTAATTTCATATCATTATTTCTCAAAAGAGGTAATCATTCTACATTTTAGATATTTCGGTTTAGTGGAATAATAATTGTGCTAGCAAAACTAAGTCATTGAGTAGTTAAAGGTTATGAATTCAAATACAAAAGAAAGGCTCAAATCAATTTCCTCACAGATAGCGAAAAGGAAAAAAAAGGTTTATGAGATGTGTTGATTTTTGATAAATAAGCATCTTGAAACTCGAAATACATGTGAAAAAATGAGCCAACTAAAGTAAAAAACATAATTTGAACCTTTTATTAATTTCCAGCTCAAAAGCAAACAATAATATAAAGCAACACTCCAATGCATGCTGATGTATATTTGGGCCCACCACCTTTCTCCGACCACACTCACGCCGCCGGTATAGCCAAATCCGGCAACTCCATTATATCTAAACACAAATTAATTACTAATATATGCATTTCTATGTGTAATGGCACCATTAATTAAGAAAAAGGAAGCCCATTAATTAAGAATATATACTTTGATCATTTTCTTAGTGTTATCCTCCTCACCAGCACAAACCTTAGTGCTTGATGACAACTTCATTTTTTATGCACCACTTGCAAAGACAACATTAATGATTTCATCTTGTCACCAATTATACTTATGTACTTGCAACTTCTTTACTTATCCTAAAAAATAAATAATCAATGTTTCCAAACTGAGTTCTCATCTCATTAGAAAAAAAATTTACATTTCCTTGGCTCACAAAATTGAGCAAGTGCCTTGCTCAAAACAAGCAAAAGAAATTTAAAAAAAAAGATCAAAATTGATCACAAACCCTAATAGTAATACTAATTTTCATCAACTCAAATTTGATTGGCTCAACTCTCCATTTTCTAGTGCATTTTCACCATCTTTCTTCACTTTTTCTCCTTCTCCTTCTTCTTCTTTGTTGTCAACCTTTTGATCATCATCAAATGAAGCATTTCTACTGCAAACAGGCGTGGCGAGATAAGTTGGCTTAGCATCGCCGGCCATGATCACGAGAAACTTCTCTTCGAAAACCGGGAGGGCCTTCTCGGCCGCGGCGGCGTCGCCTTTCGCGCTCTCCACGTCTCCGTCCCGGGCTTCTTCGGCGGTGGAGAGCTTCCAGTAGGAGCAGGCGAGGATGAGGAGGGCGAAGGCGATGAGGCCGAGCATCGCGGCCAGGCCCCCGAAGAGGTACGGGACCGGGGAGTGCCACGGAGAGCGCTGGAAGGTGGCCGGCGGGGAGAAGGTTGTTTTTGCGGCGGCGGTGGCGGAGGCCTCGGCGGCGGTCATTTTGGTTGTGGAGTGGAATAAGTTGTTGTTTCTCATTCTCTTTGGTTGTTTTGGAAGTGGAATATTAATTGAGGTGATTTGAGGAGAGAAAATTGAGTGTTTTTTTTTTTTGTGTTTGAGAAAAGGGGAGAGGTGTGTGCCTATTTATACACGAGGGTGGAGTGTTGTGTAGTGTAGTGTGCTTAGGTCACTTTGCAATTTGGGGAATTTAATTATGAGATTTGATGTTTTAAATTGTAATGTGGTGACCACTCGGACATATCTATGTGATATGGATGCATTAAATTATTTCCTTATGCATATGAATTTTTTTTGGAAAGAATACTGTTTTATTAATACTATCATGTACTCTATCCGTCCGTCTCAATCATTGACGATTTTAAAAAATGTTAAGAAAAGTGAATGGAAAAAATTAGTGTAACAGGGGTCCCACTTGTATATATTAGTTTTAAATGAAATGTGAGTGAAATGAGTTAGTGAAAGGTGGGACCCTATTACCATTTATAGTAAAAGTGAATCGGGATTCTTATTCACGGACGGACTAAAATGGCAAAACAGGACTCCTATTCGCCGAGGAGTAAATAGTAATTTATTTTAGTATGAGTACTAATATTTATTTGTGTGAATTAAAACTTCAATTTAATTGTTTTATTCATTTTTTTCCATGTGTCAATAAAAAATATCGAATTTCATATTCTCGACACGTTCTCCTCTCTCGTTTATGTATTTAAAAATATTATATATTTCATAATATTAATATAATTAGTCCAATATATGATATCTAATTAATGCAGGTGGTCTAAACATGGAAAAATTATTTTGTAATGTTTAATTGCACTACCTGACCTGACTGATAACCGTTGAATGCATAGTTTCAAAATATTGCAAATAAATCTTATTAAAATTTATTAATGTAGGAGAATTGAGAAAAAGAGTGAATGGGGAGATTGTACATATATATGTTACTACTAATTAGGAAACATAAATAAAATCCCTGAATAGATTATTCATAAGTACTTAAATCAATTAAGTTTCATTAGCTTCTTTTACTGCTAGCACTATTATTATTAATTTATTATTATTAAATTTTGGACTTTAAAACGAAAGTTAATCGAGTGCGTAGGGTATGTAATATGCAACAGGGCAGAAGGTGGCTTATGATGATTGAGACACACATGATTGATAGTTTGATACATAAGTCGAACAACTTGTAATTTTTCATATTTCATCTATTGTTTTATATTAGTATAGTAGTACTTCATATATGTACTCCAATATCAATTATTTTAATTAATTAATCTATTATGGAGTAATTAGTAAGGTTCTTTTTGTTTTAAACTAAAGAATTTTCTAGAAGAATCGTTCTGCAATTATCCACCATTACGATTCTTATTTTTACTTTCTTTGTATGTACTAATATTTAATTTAATTAAAGATCGAGAATCGAGTTGAACTTTACACTAATTTATTTCCTATCAGTTTGTACTCAATCTCAATGGATAAAGATTTATATAAAGTAAAAGTAAATACATATCTTATAGAAAACGAGGGAGAATTTAGTTACCTATATTGTCAAGTTCATACGACTAACTTATCTCTTTCCAAGAATCAAATTATGGAATTTTGAGTACATGGAATCATTTCATATCATGGCACTTTAATTAACTAACATTCTCCCTAGATTCCAATCTCCAATCTACCTAGAAATCGTAGCATGAAACAAATGCACTAACAAAAATTCGCCTAACAGCTTATTCCGTTGCTCGAACCGAAATTCCGTCACTGCTGAGTAATAGTGACAGATATAACGAAATCACTTATCTAAATATATAACAAGCCCGTCGTACATATGGAAATAAAAAAAGAATAATCACTATGACTATTAATTTCTTGAGTACATATATGTGATGATGTTACAGCAATTAATGGAATCTTTTTTATTCACTAAAATTAAAATAGTACTAATGATGATCGGAAAAAGAAGGAGTATATAAATGTATTCATCGTATGAAAGCACTATGAAAAGTGATAGGGAAAGGTTATCTGAAATGTGTGCTGACACAGATAGAACAAATGGAAGCACAGTCCCAGCTACAGGGAGAAACCACTCAGCATATATATAACCAAAATCATTAATCAAGGCATTTTTTTTAATATAGAATATCTTTACTTCATTAACTTTGCCTTACCAACAATTATATTTTCCTTTTTAGTTGTCTCTATCATCATTTCCTTAATGATTTTTTTTTTCTTTTCTGCGTTTGAAGAAACCCAACCCAATCGAATCCAATAAGTATTTGCTTGTTGCCACTATGTAAACCACTATAATTACATCATAAGACTATAGGGTAATGTCCAAAATAAGGCCACTTGATTTATATTGCTACTGTTTTGGTTGAATAGTTCAACAAAAGTAAGTTATTATGTCATCTCATTGTCAAAATCTTGATTTGGTGGAAAATTATGAACAAATTAATAATTTGGTGATTTACCGAGAAATTTTCAATGGCAAATTGCCATAAAAGCCATTAATTTGGATCAAATTGTAGTATGTCCCGCAATTTTTAAAATTGGCCGTAAAAACAATACTTTAACATTTTCTTAATTTACCCACAGAGCCTAGTGAAATTGTATTTGATGTGTCATTTAAAAAATTCTACGTGTCTACGATCATGAGTAAATTTTATTTTTCTCAACACACCTAGCACATAGCGCAATCACACCATCAATTTGAAACATGCATTTGTCAAATCAACAACATACCTTAAATATGCAATCAAAATATTTTGCTGTTGGAAAATTGAGAAAGAATATCAAAGTTCATTGTCAGAATTCGACTAAAATTCATTATTTTCCCGACAATTTTCCCAACTTTAAAATTAGTACTCAAAATCATAATTAGACAAAAGTTAGACGAATAACTCTTTAATTTAACTGAAAAATAGACTACACACCAAACTATTATTCACATGGAGGAATATAAACCCTGAACTGCAAAGGCATAAAAGCAAAATTGAAGATGGCCGACATTTGCTAACATGAAAGGCTGAAACATAAACAAATTGAATCTATTTTGTGGAACATTTATATATTTTGCAATCTAAGATGATGTAGAAACCTCATCCAGATTATATACACACAGATCAGAATCGTATCATTAAAAGGTACTAGTAAATGGCAACATCGGAATGGCGTATGAAATGTCTTTTCCTAAATCTTGGCAAGAATTTTCATCTTCAATTAGTTTTATATTTAATCAACCAAAGTCAGAATTTAGAATCCAAAGCCATTTGATCCATGACTTGTCACCTCAATTTGTCGTTTTTTCAACTCTAGCATTTGTCCCAGTATATATTCTTCATTTCTGCATGCTGCTACAAATTCTCTTTATTCTGTATCATCAGACATGCATGTTGCTCGTTTGCATATTTTCATTTTTAATTAACTTGAATATATGTTACTCTAATGAAACCACAAGTAATTGGATAATAATTTATATACTGCTGAATTTGAAGTTTAAGTTTTCAGTTCAGCGTTGGTATAAAATAGAAATATGGTGATTAAAATATAATTATAATTATAATTAATTAGAGTAAGACATAAATAAGAATTCAGCTCTGGTATTTGCACAACTTACTCTAATTAAACACAAAAAATACCATTTGTGTATAATGTAAAACAGTTAAAAAAAAAATAATACTATAATGTTTCATTTTCAAACCTTGTGAGATAAATCAGAATTCGATCGTGATTAAAAAAAATGAATAATACTTAAATCATGGTCTAATTCTGATTTATCCACGACATTTAAAAATGAAATATTATATGTATAAAATTTAATATTTTTTAACTGTTTTACATTTATAACAAATACTCTAGTAATCTTTTGTGATTATTTAAATGTAGTAAAAAATGCCAATTAATATGAATGGTGGACGGGCCCACATAGCACCACCAATTTATGTCTGTGCTGGGCCCCCTTCTCCGCCGTGAGGGCCCAATATCTTCATTGCTTGTCCCTGTCGACCATTATAATGAATATATGTATAAATATAGGGAGAAACATATTTATGTATAGTTTGATTTATAAAAAGAGAGTAGAATAAAGTTGTACACAAAATTACAAATTACTATTATATAATTGACCGTACACCAAAGTGAAAGGACGGGGCTGTGTTGGAGATTGATTAATGGATCCCAATCTCAAAACAAATATCCAAACAATTATGAGTTATGTTATCATTTCATGGGCCCAAATCTTTCACCACATTCCATTTTTTAATCCAACCACTTCAATTCTCCCTCTTTCTTTACTTCATTTTTAAAAAATATTAAAAGCAGAGAGTTGCCTTTTTTTTAAAAAAAATTGTATGTTTTGGAGTATATAACTATGGAAGCTCTTGAATATGTACGTTAATGCATTTTATAATTTTTATTTTCATTATGAATCTTGTATATATAAACAGCAAATTTGTGGTTAAGACATATTTTAAGTCCAAATCAAGTGATTCTGAGGAAATAAGATTACCCTTTTTTTCTAACATAAAAGAGAGAATATTAAGATCGTATCTCGTGAAAAAATTTACTAGTATTACATATTGTATATATATAGTTAGTGGGAGAAGCACTTTCATAATTGGGCTAAAATTAATGAATAATTAATTGAAAATTGCGTAAAATATAAAACGAAAATGGTATTAGAATCCGACGTCATGAGTCACAAATAGAGAGAGCGCATTATATTTGTTCCCCAAACAGGGTTAATACGTGACATAAAGCAGTTTATTAAGTTCAACTCAAAATATTAAAAAAAACATTTAATTAAGTCAGCCATTATTCTCTTTTCAGATAAGGAAGAATCACAATCATTTGCGAGACGTCGACGAGGCCTCGCTTAGATTTTATTATATTTTCCTAGATATTTTAATTTTAACAGTACTAGCTTTTTATGAGACTAATTTTTTTAATGAGATAAAGTTGTTGCAATTAGACTATAGATTAGATATTTTAAATTTAATAGTACGAGCTTAGATTTTATTATATATGCACACAATATTTTTTTCAAATGGCAGAATAATTTTTAAGTGGAAAATATATTTTAACAACCCCATTTTTTCTGTTTCTTTCTTATTCGTCGGTGGCGAAGATATGTAGAATACCGCCAATATATATACACACAAATGAGGAGAAAGAGGTTGGGGTAGAGCGCATTAACTTTATAATTAATTTTTATTTAAAAAAATTCAGTTATATTGATAGGATTTGATCGAATCTTGATTAAGGAGTGCTCTACTCCGTACACTATGCGTCTATGCGGATTATATAATAAAATTATGTTAATAATATTGTTAATATGTGCAAATATAATGTATATATTCAAGGTGAAGCCGGGAATTAAATTTGAAGAATTGAGAAGGATTAATATTTAAAGTTACAACCGTGAAGAAAAAAAATACGTATATATGCAAAAAATTTACAATGCAATTTGGCCGAAACCATTGATTAAATCCATGCACCGATCTGGTTAATTGACTTGGCATGTTGAGTCACTGTTTCGGGAAATAGTGGTGAGAGAAATAGGAAAGATAAAAGGATATCTAATTACTAATTCCTTAGTTCAATGCCATTTTGGAATGTCTACGAAAAAACTATACTATTACATTTCATTTTTTATTAACTTTTGTTATTTTAAAAAATTATAGTATAAGAAATTAATTTAAGATTATTACTTTTTTTAGTTTCTACAATCATTATGTAATTATATCTCTTATTATTCATTATTTTTTGAGAGATCTTACCATTTATGTCGCACCTTCTTATAGCGATGAAAATACCGAAAGTATCTACGACTATTAATGATAATTCTCCCAATATTAACGTTCTGGCTTTGCCACTGTTCCTTGGGTGTAAATATTTCTAGTCTTTTTTAGTACGACACATATGCCTTGCACGTGTATATTTCTAGTCTTTTTAGTAAGACACATGTGTCTTGCGCGTGCATATTTCTAGTTTTCTTTAGTAGAAACACATGCATGTGTATGTGTCTTGCACGCGCGTGCGTATTTCTAGTTTTTTTGAGTTGGATATTGTTGATTGCTTAATCCAATTAATATTTAAGCGGACAACAAATTACCACAATGTATCATCAACTAGCGAAATGAAAATAAGGTAAATCTCGGACACAGGGGCATCGAATGGAAGATCTTGGACATCTAAGCTTTTGGCTTTTTAAAGTAGTGCTGGAAATATCACTTCGAAACCACACATCATACGCTCACTCCTATAATCAATTCACATAGATACATTTAATCAAAACAGAGATGTTATTAATTAAATAAACTTTGAACGACAGTAAATGTAAATATGTGAGCACCCTACCTCTTTTGACTTTATCGTCATGGGCATTCTATGACCTCAAAGCTACTACACAAGCTATGGTATTGATCATCTGGTCAAAGATGCAGAAATACTTCCCATCACCCCGTGGAGTTGGTTCTCCACGATCCACTCCAAGCTGGAGGGGAACTCGGGGGCGTCGCATCCTCCCACATCCTTGATCATCGCCACCCGCGCTATGTCATAGGGTGATACGCTTATTCGCCCGTTCCCCATTGTCTTCAACAATGTTTTGATGTATTTCATCTGATCCTTATCTTTGTTGTTCACTTTAAATAAAATAAATAATTTTTTATGAGAAAAAAAGGGATCGTAATTTTGTAAAGTCGCATATGGCCTCGATCATGCACCTGTGGAGCATCTACTCTCGCAAATGTACAACGGGAAGCGCCGGATCAGTAATTTATGGAGTATAAATATAATTTTGTGAAATGTTTAATCAATAGTAAGTTTATTTACCAGCAACCGCTTTTGATTTTTAGTACGGCACATATGCCTTCCACATGTATATTTCTAGTGTTTTTTAGTAAGACACATGTGTCTTGCGCGTGCATATTTCTAGTTGTTTTAGTACGACACATATGCCTTCCATGTGCATAGTTCCAGTTTTTTTTAGTAAGACACATGTGTCTTGCGCGTGTATATTTCTAGTTTTTGTTTAGTAAGAAACACATGCATCTGTCTTGCATGCGCGTGCATATTTCTAGTTTTTTTTTAGTTGGAGATTGCTGATTGCTTAAGCCAATCTACAAGCATATGCTTCATATACACGAATTATGGGAGAGATGGAACGACAATAGAATTTTTTCTCACTAGGAAAGTAGAGTCGATAAGTAATAGAATACCTATTCAATTTGCAAGAAATGAGAGCTCAAGAAGCCACGGAAGATAGACTGGAGCTGTTAAAGAGTGTCTGGGACGCTTTCAGGCCAGTAGTTCTTAAAGCCTTGATGGGTGTTAGTGGGGCTGGTAAAACGAAATTGATGGACGTGCTAACTGGAAGAAAAACTGGAGGTTATATAGAGGGAAATATCACAATATCCGTATACGCAAAGAACTAGACGGTGTTTGCTAGGATATGTTGAAAACGTGTGAAATAAGGAGAGACTTTTGGCCTTTCATGTGACCTAAGTCCTTTGGCTTTTCATCTTATGTAACCTCCTTTTAGTTTATGGTGTACCTTAATGGCAGGTCTTTTGGAGTGATCTCTCCTATCCAATAAATAGGTGGGTTTTAGAGATGAGAAATACACCAACAAAAAGCATTCTCTCTTCTCTCAAGTTCTCTACATCATAGTGTGCATCTTAGAAGCATTGCATAGCTCGATTCTTAGAACTCCATCAAGTTCGCCGGTGCCTAGCGGGTTTGAGGTGCTTCTACACGCTAGGAGGAAGTCGTTTTATCTTTGGGGGCAATACGCCATTCCGTGAGCACTAGCCGGGGCGTAATTTGTCTTGCGGAAAGAGGGCTTCCCTCGACTCGACTTATAGTTCGGTTTGTTTTATTAATTCCGTTGTAATTTTCATTCCACTTTTATTGTTGTTATCTTCCTTCGATTGTAATAATTAGAGTACCGCCTGTACACGGCTTGGGAATTTTATCCCATTATTTCTAACAGGATATTGGGATACTGTGAGCAGAACGACATCTACTCTCCAAATATCACCGTTTACGAGTCCATTGTTTATTCAACATGGCTGAGATTGCCCTAAAAAGTTGATGAAAAGCCTAAATAGGTTAAGTTTTAAGATCACATTCAATAAGCCTCGTTTTCGATATCGCGACTTGATTATAATATTTTAGCTTCTTTTCTGCTCATAGATATTCGTTGATGAGGTAATGGACCTTGTAGAACTCACCCCCTTGAGAGAAGGACTAGTTGGGTTGCCAGGAGTAAATGGCCTCTCAATCGAGCAGCGGAAAAGGCTTACGATTGCGGTTGAACTCGTAGCAAACCCTTTAATCATATTTATGGACGAGCCGACTTCAGGGATTGATGCTAGAGCAGCTGCAATTGTGATGGCAACAGTTAGCAACACTTGAATACAGTAAGAACAATAGTGTGTATCATTCATCAGCCTAGCATTGACATATTTGAAGCATTCGATGAGGTGAGCTTGTTCATAACATAAACCAACCGTCTCGATATCTCTATTGTTGGTTCTCAATGTCATACTAAAGCAACATTGTGTGCATTAGCAGCTATATTTGATGAAACGGTGCGGGGAGATTGGACCATTGAGTCGTCACTACTTCATCACAACAATCTCTGGTGATTGATTTTGTTGAATACTACAAAAAGTCGAAGCTATACACATGAGTCAAGTTCGGTCATAGTTTAAGAAAAAAAGTTGCCTTAGGATACAACACCACTAACAAACTTATGCATAAAATCTATAGGAGGAACAAGGCCCTCGTGAGGGAATTAAGTGTCCTTTGTCATGGAACGAAGGACCTGTGCTTTTCGACCAAACACTCCCCATCTTTCCTCAACCAATCATTTATTTCTTCAAGATATCAATTTTTTTTTATTTTTCCCCTTGTTAAACGGGGCTAAAAATTCACATCGGTATTATAATATCCATAGTAATTAAACATTAATAAAAAGTTATTACAAATTAATTAAAAAATAAAGCATCTAAATTTCTTAATGTGACTAATATGGGAAGCCTAATCCGGTCGAGTTGGGTTTCATAATCTGACCGGAAGATTCCAACGGATCAAATTATTGATTAGCGACCCGACCCGCTCCGACCCACCCATGACGGAGTACTTATAAGTCGGTTAAGTCAAACGAATAAAAAATAAATCCACCGGAACGTCGTGTCGGAGCTCACGCGCCGCTTCTATTTCCGCCGCTTCCTAGATTCGTAGGGAAGGACAGCAGAATGAACGGCCAAACCAGTCATCAGCAGCCAAAGGATGGGCGCCACGACGACGATGCTGCGCTCACTGAGTTCCTCGCTTCTCTGATGGACTATACCCCCACGGTGACAGTCGCTATCTGTATCTCGCCGTGTTACAATTGGAATTTGGTAACCGTTTTGTTTGTAAGTAATTATGTTTCTACACAGATACCTGATGAATTGGTGGAGCATTACTTGGCGAAAAGTGGATTCCAGTGCCCCGACGCTCGATTGTAGGTATACTCTTCGCTTGCATTGTAATTTGCCCTAGATTAGGGGTAACTATGTTTAGAGTGAAATAATATCGATTTAGTTAGAATTAGTCCTCAATGTTCAGTTGTTATGATTTACTACGACTATTTTAGCTTGTTTTATCCTATTGTTCAATTGTTTTTAGCCCTCTCTTGGGATGGAGATGATTAGCTGCGGTTTTAGGCTTACATGATCTAGAATTGGAATAGTTTTCTTCAATAGCGAACCTATGGCTTGTTTCAATTCACCAATTTTAGGTTGTTCTGTTTTTCAATTTAGAACACGATTACTAGAAATTACCTCGAGGCTGATGTTTTCTGTGAACACATACATTGCAGTTTTCTAGTGCTTCTTTGGAATAACATGTCTCTCCAAATGTTCATTTTGGGATTGTGAGTTTACATTTCCAACAAGCATGCTACAATACTGATAAACACGTACTATCTATTAGAAAAGCAGGATTTGGTTTCAGCTCTCCCAAGGTTCCAAACTTCTAATAAGAAGATGACATATAGATGGTGATGGTGGTGAGAGAGTTTTGATAGAAACTTTCTTCTTTGGTGACATAGTTTTTTGTTTACAAAGTATATTTGACTCACGATGCATGTATGTAAAACCTCAACCCAGTGAAAAACTAAAACTAGGTATATTAAAATACCTTGGTATTCTGTTCTTTCGTAGTAGTATTCAGCACATTACCACCAAAAAGTAGCCTCGAATAATTTGGATCAGTAAATTACAGCAAATACTATCGGGGACAGATCTGTGGGGCTTAAAGTTATTTTACTGCTATCTTCTAATTCAAATGGATTAATGTGCATAAAGTGCACCCTGGGTTACATGCACGTATTTCTTCTATATTTATCTGATGAATATTGATATGGGCATAGATTCCTCACAGGCTCGGAAAAATAATTTAGCAGTGCAGTTTGCTTAGTTCATAAAAAGAGTATAATGATAACTGTAGCTACTTTATTTTCATGGTATGTTATGTCTCAGATCAGATGGTGTCATTGTTTTCTATTAGTTGTCTTCTAATTTCCCCCCTCTTATCGTTTACCTAAATGGTTATCCTTGTTTGCTGGGAGCTTTCAGTTCACATCTTCTTCTGGTGAATCATGTTTTGTTTTTCTTTGTCTTTAGGACAAGGCTGGTAGCAGTTGCAACACAGAAGTTCATTGCAGATGTGGCAACTGATGCACTTCAGTATGTTCTTTTACTTTTTCTAGTTGCAAATTGTGATGATCATTTTTTGTGTAGTTTGTTTTGATTGCACTAGCTATTCTCTTCAGTATTGGATGAATGTTTCCTTGCATCTCAACGCAGGCAGTGTAAGGCAAGGCCAGCTGTAATCAAGGACAAAAGAGATAAACAACAAAAGGTTGATAAATATGAATTTATATTAATTCCAGTCTCTAATCATCTTTATTATTTTTATTAATTACTTCATAATAGGAGAAGCGTTTGATCTTGACGATGGAGGATCTTTCCAAGGCTCTACGAGAGGTAACTGCCCTATCACATAATTTAAAGAATGCTGGCATCTCTTAGTGGAATGGCAGTGGTGTTTCCAGTGAGTGAACCAGCAGTATTGCAACCACCCACCAAATTAACTCCCCCAACATGGATTTTGTTTATTTGTGTTTTCTAATAACAAGTTATTCCTTTTCGTTGTTAGTAACCGATTTTTCTTCCATACCAATTGCAGTATGGTGTGAATGTCAAACATCAAGAATACTTTGCTGACACTCCATCTGCTGGTCTAGATCCTGCATCGAGAGATGAATAACTACTTGTCCGAACCACATGATACAATTCGACCTATGTACTACTACTCCCTGTATCTGAAGGTTTGTTCATTTGGTGTAGCAGATTCAATCTATCTTATCCATTTGAATCAAATTACTGGCAATTTCAAATGTTGTGCAATGGAACTCTGCGAATTTTAGTGGAATACAATGAAATGTGTGCAGTACATATCTTTGTGGCTGTTACATTGTGTTGATTTGTTGTCCGCTTAAATATGAATTTTGTCAAATCAATATCGGATCTTTTTCATCAACTAATTTATGAGCAAATACATAATTTTAACTCTATCCCAAGATTTTTCCAACATTTCTTAGCTCATTTTGATATTTTTTTCGTCAACATTAGTACTGCTCATTTCTTGGGTAGGGAACTAAACTATAGCATGAATGAACCCTTTTGATTTTAGAACATCTCCAATGGGAGATAGGCCAGCCATAGGCCAGCCATTCTCTCCCCTGCCACGTCAGCAACACCAAAAAAACCACCTGCCACGTCAGATTTAGGCCAGCCATAGGCCAGTCGCAATAAAAATAATTCAAAATATACTACATTTACGGAATTAAAATTGCGATATACGGAATTAAATTTACGACGCATATACGGGAAAATAATCCATTTCATAAAAAAAAAGTACAGAGATTTAAAAAAAAAAGTACATGATTTTTAACAAAAATAAATGGGCTTCAACACACGAGCCCCGCCACTCTCTACTGCTCATCGCCGTCGCCGTCGTCCTCGTCGCCGCCGCCGCTGCCGCCGCCCGTGGTATCTGAGCCCACGTCGGAACCCCCCAGCCGTGACCTCGCGATCTCTAGATCAGCGCGGACGCTCTCGAGCATCTCGTGCAGAAACCTCTTCTCTATGGGGTCAGTGGTGTTCTTCCACTCTCGGAAGATCTGTAACATCTGAGCCCGCGTTTGGTTACGCGAATGGAGAGTGTACTCGAGTGGGGCAGGTGGGACGACGGAGGACTGGACCTCGCGGGGCGATAGGGGGGATCCGCCCCTCGCCGCCCGCTGCGCCCGCTTCTGTCCAACCGGGCGGGGGCGACCAGTAAATGAAGGAGTGGGTGGAAACTCCTCAGCATCTGGGGGGAGGTCGTGGGATCCGCCGCTGCTGCCGCTGTAGTCACCGCTATAGTTCAGTCGCTGCTTCTTCGGCCACCCAGCGTCGCACCCCGCCCGGAACTTCTCGGAGTCCTTCAACAACAAGAAGCACTCCCAGAAGGTGAACTCCTTATACCTCCCCTCCAAGGGGAACTGACTTGCGGCTATCCTCCGGGCGTCCTCCTCGTTCTGCCCACTCTTGAGCTGACGGAGGGCGTTGGCGTACAAGTTCGCAAAACGGCCCACCGCGGCCCTGGTGCGCTCCCACCCCTTCCGGACCTCCTCGTTGCTGAAGTCCTTCCCCTGCGGGCAGTGCCTCCTATAGGCAGCTCTGATCTTCGCCCACATGTTCGCACACCTCCAACCACCCCCTGGCTCATCCTCCGTCCACTTCCTCCGGCCAGTGGCAGCGGGTTGCGATGACTCGCCGACCGCCTTGCCCTTCCCCTTCCCCCTCGTCTTCTTCTGCGGCGCGGCCGGCGTGGTGTGAACGGGAGTATCCGGATCATCGAGATCGATCCCCATATCATGCAATGACAGAAGGTCATCGCCAGAGAACTGCGTCTCCACCGGGGTCGACGTGTGAGACGAAGCCGTCAAGAAATCAAGCGAGGGCCGATATACCGCGTCCCCTCCCGGTGTCCCCTGCAGCCCCCCCGGCATCCCGGGATGCATACCGTGCGGCATCCCCCCCGACATCCCCCCCTGCCACATCATCCCCATCATCTGCTGCAGCATCATCTGCTGCTGCAGCTGGGGCATACCCCCCCACCCGGGCGCTGACTGCCCGCCGCTCCCCTGCCCGCCGCCCGGCATCCCCCACGGCATACCCCCCTGGTTCCCCCCCATCGCCCCCCCCCCCCCCCCGGCGCACCAGCCATCATCCCCATCATCTAATTCCAAGGGATGTTAAACCCCGGGCCCATCTGCCCCCATCCAGATCCCATAGGTACCGTGGGAGTCTGAGATCCACTCGTCGCTGGGCTGGACTCGTTGTTGTGATCCATCGCCGCTCGATTAATGCTCTTGTACAGAAAGTTAGAGAGAGAGAAAACTCGTTAAAACAAGTGGTGCAAATGAAAATGAAACGAAAATCGCGTTTATATATGATTTTAAAAAAAAAAAAAAAAAAAAAAAAACGAAAAATCGCCGCTCGCCGGTCGCTGGCCGATCGGGCCTCCACAATGGCGGCTAGCCGATTGGCCAGCGCTTCGGCCAGCGACGAGCGATCGGCCAGCCCACGCCGATCCGCTCGCCGAAATCGCGCTGGCCGATTGCAATGGTTCGGCTAGCCGATCGGCTAGCGCGACGAATCGGCTAGCTGGTCGCTAGCCGACCATTGGAGATGCTCTTAGTAACGACATTTGTTGGTACAAGGAGTATATGTTTATGGAGTAGATAATTCGGATAACAAAAAATCAATTCAAACTGCATGGACATCTGATTCACATACACAGAACAAATGATAAATTAGAAAGCAAAAAAAAACAACAATCAAGAATACTTTTGCTGAAAACTAATTCCCGCCTTCATTAGCGGCATCAACATTTTCCCGAACAGCAGCAGGTGCAGGTGCAACAGGTTCAGCAGGTGCACAGAAGAGAGATCTACACACATAAATAATCAACACTATCACTGCCGCCACCCCGGCGATCAGAAAGAGCCCCCAGAAGCTCCCAAGCCCGAGATTATTGGGTGTCGCCAACTCATCCGAATCCAAACATTTATCCACAACACCCAACCATTTCTTCTCCATCTCCACCATCTTCCGCCCCTCCGTCACGTTCAAAATCGCGCGCGAAACATCCTTTACCAGAGGCGAACCAATCGGGAACACCTGAAAAACCCACAATTTTTTTAAACATTACTAATATGTATGGCTAGAAACAAACTGAGACAATATAAGTTAGGTTTTGATATAAACATACGATGCCGAAACCATTAGCCTTGTTTATAGGTCCGATCATAGTATATTTGGAGCAGTATTTGGTTAGGAACAACTTTATGTAGGGGATTTCATGAAACGCAGCAGAAATGCTGCCTTTGGAGAGAAGCTCGTGGAGTTTCTCGGGCGAGTCGTACTCTACGAGACACGACTCATGGAAGTCCATCTTCTTGAGGAGTCCATACACGAATGATCCCTGCATGTATCCTACGTTCTTGTTGGTCCTGGCCAGATAATTCACGTCCGTCACCGTCGGCTGCAGCTTCTGAACGGTTAGCATGGATGCCAGACTCGCAGTGTAGCTCTGTGTCAGGATCAGTACCACCAGAAACCATATGATCAGCATTATCTTTGACAGGTTGCTCTTCAATTTCTCCTCTACAAGAAAATTATATTTATTTTAATAAAATAGTAACTATTATCGTGTATTGCATAATTAGATAAAGAGATACTAGGCTTACTATGAGCAAAGACCATGGTTGAGAAGCCAAACCAGAATATAGTGCCAACTTGGTACCAGAACGACCCCTGGAACTGATCGTTTCTCTCGTGTTCAAGGAGCCATATCAAGAATCCAAGGAAGACGAACGAGCAGAAGCTTGTCAGCCACAGCTCCCAAGTCAGGGGCTTCAAGAATATCCATGCATTCTTTCTCTTTACATCTTTCAGTGGCACGATCATTGACACACCTGACTCTGTGTAGGGCAGAGTGAAGTCCACGTACTGCGACCTGTTCGCCACAATCGTCACGTCTCCAGCAACGATATCATAGTTCTGCACATTCATCATGTTATTAGCGAACATCTCCCCAGCTCTGCTTATCATAAAAAAAAAAAAAAAGAAGGCGAAGAAGCTTACTCCGAGGTATACTTGATAGGTCAAGCTATTGTAATCTCCAGCCGTGGTGTGGTTGGGATATGCATACGGGATGTATTCATAGCTCACACCATAAGGTAATGCTGCCATTACTGCTTCAAAAATTTCTATGCAATACCCTACTACTCTTGTAGAATTGTCAGCATTCCATGTAACACTCACAAACTCAGTGAATCCAGCTTTCACAGGTACTCCAACTCTCAACTTCCTTCCATTGGTTGGGATCACCCAACCTCTAGGCCTAGATGTTGTGTCGCCTGGCCAGATGATCGATCCAAGCTTGGATTTGGGAGTAAAATCCGCGTACAAATTAGCGCTTTTGGAGTTGAGTTCATTGACAATCCTACTATCTTTTGTCCAATATCCAATGCCCTGAACTCCATGGCCGACGAAGTTGACAATCTCCATAGGCGGCGCCTCAAGCTCCCCATCGACTAGCCTGAAGTTCCCTGCAAGCCCTGTGAATGTTGTGTTCGACAAGGCCTTGATGAGGCTCGGCCCACCACCCGACACTCCAAATCCTTCGAGATCTGTTGAGTTCGTCGATTTTTGTATGTAGTTAACATCTTTAAGCTCTGCCTTCTCTGCTGCTATAGCTAATGCAGTGGCTGCATCATAAGCCCACAGCCCAAAAATGCTCAATTTACTTCCAACAAGAACCTGTTTATTAAACTGAGTCTCAAAGCTCTCGAGCTCTTTACTCCTCGGGACATGATGCCTCACTCCAATAACTCCCAGCATGGACTCCAGTGCAGACTGATCCAGCAACTCGAGCTCGTTGGTGATCCCATTCGTGACGATCCACGCACAATCCCGACTCATCAACCCGATCTTGCGCGCTATGATGAAGAGGCGAGACGCGAGGGGGCTCAACATGTGGACCACGAACACTCTGGTCTGCATTGTCATGAGCTTGTAGAGCTCGGCCTCGATCTGATCGTCGGTTGCGAGAGTAGAGATCACGCTTCTGTAAGGTATGCGGGCGTTGACACGCCCCAAGGCGTCGCTCAAATAAGGCATAATGCCTTCTCCGAAGTTGTTTTCCTCGTAAACAGGGACGACTTCTCGCCACCCGAAGGCCTCGACGATGTCAGCTATGGCGTCCACCTGTGTAGCGTCGCTGAGGGTGGCGCGGAAGAAGTAGGGGCTTCGGGTTGAGGAGAGAGAAGGACTTGTAGCGGAGTAGGAGATGATGGGGACCTGAGCTTCTTCTCCTAGAGAGATGAGGAAGCTAGCCTGAAATGAGAAGGTTGGGCCTAATATGGCTTGCACTTGCACATTCTTGAGTAGGTCTAGGCCTGCACTTTTCAAGATTATCAACTTGGTTAACTTAACTAGCATTTGGCGTCTGGTTCGATGGATGTGATGGATAAGATTAATATGATTGGAGGATGATTAAATAATCACGGGAGAGAATCATGCAAATCAAACATACTCCCTCCGTCCGCAAAATATTGTCTAAGTTTGACTCGGCACGAGATTTAAGAAATGTGAAGAAAAAATGAGTGGAAAAAGTTAGTAGAATATAGGTCTAACATTATATATTGGTTTTATAATAGAATATGAGTGTAATGAGTTAGTTGAAAGTAGGGTCCCTTAACCAAAAATGGAAAAAAAGCAAAGTGGACAACATTTAACGGACGGATTGAAATGACTAAACTGGACAACATTTCACAGACAGAGGGAGTATGATTTTATAGGGAAGAGAGCATTACCTGCGGAAGCAGCACCAATGACGTCGCCTTTGGGGGGACGGTTGGTGAGGAGGAGCCTAGTCTTGTAATGACTGTGGGTCGAATAGAAGTCGGAAAGCGCCATGGATAGGCAATTGAAGGCCATCTGTCCGTAGCCATCCATGTCAAGAATCACCCCAACTCTAATGGGGATGGTCTGTGCATCTGCCATTTTGGAGATTGAAAACAACAAGTAATGGAAAATGAACAAAATGGGAATATTATGGCTTCTCTTCTCCATCTTTGTAGGCATCAAGAGTTGAGATATAGCATGGGGGATACTGAGAATGCAATGTATGCATGTATATATATAGAAGGAGTGTGATAAGTTGATGTGGTAGTGTGGGATCCACACGTGAGGAATCAGCAATGGTGTGGTGGTGAGCACTAATGTGAAGTCAAGTGATTATTTTACATGCAATTTGCACTTGACAGCATTTGCAGTTATAGTATTCCTACTTGCTCACTTTCTCTAATCATTTCCTAATTTGGTTCTCTCAAGACATGAACCTCACTATGCAATTAATTTTCAATAAAAACTTCGATTTGTTTTTAATATCGTGTAATGTGCTTTTGGATTAAGCAAGGAACAAAAGCATAATATGGCCTTATCCAAATGAAAATTACTTGAAAATTCCAGATTGTAGGTGATATTCTGTGGAGGTCACATTCAAGTTCAACGCAATACAAAACTACAATTTATCTAATAGAGTATAAATTTTAAGTCTTAGTTGACCTCCCCACTAATTGTGATGAGGAAAAATAACTATGAAATACAGACAAGATATCTATCTACCTTAAAATCTGCCTATTTTTTATTAACACTAGGCATGAAAATTTCATAACTACCTAAGTGAACTACGTCGTTTTATGATAGATGATTGGATGTGGTCACAGTTTCACCAGTAGGGATCACCTACAACTTTTCCTACACCACCTCCTACTCCATCCCTCACAAACATAAAATATGATGGTGGACTCATATTTCATGTTTGTGAGGGGTGGAGTAGGGGGTGGTGTAGGAAAAGTTGCAGGTGAGTAATTGATAAGAAGTTTATAATTTCACAAAATATATTCTATTATTGAAATTCTTTTACAAACATAAAAACTATTAATTGTGTGAACATTTAAAGTACCTATTGGATATACTAATTACATGAGTAAAATTCTACCATATATTTTTACAAGATGGTTAATAATAATTCACTCATTTATCCGGTGATTACTTGAGCCACTGATAGAAAAATAACCAATTAAGTTGCATTTTGTCGTTATAGATAAAATTTTATTTACCATTTGGATTTTCCTCACTCCTCCTCGGCCATTTAAACATAATTAAGTGAGAATTACTTACGCATGTATTAGTCTACTGGTAAAATGATTGATGCTCAAAGCCAAAGATCTCATATAAAAGATTATGACATGACCTTTAAACTTCTATTCATTTAACTATAAAAAAACAATTACTATTTCATAGTATTTCATATTTCATGAAGGCAACTTCATTAAATTAAAGGCTTGATATACAGTCATGCTAAACGCTACATGTAGAATGAATCATATATTTCCTCCGTCTCAATTAAGTTGAGTCGTTTTTTCTCTTTCTAATTAAATATTCAATTCTCTTCTCTCTCCATTTAATAGCTATACCCACCTTTCTCTCTTCAACATCTCCTAAAATCTCATACCGACCAAGAAATGTGTTAGCCGAGACGGAGGGAGTAGCAGTGTTTGATTTGTTGTGTATTTTAAGTGTCAACGACATGAAAAAAAACTGAAACATAAGTAATATAGAGTTGAGTGTAAAAGAGGATAAAGAGAAATAATTAGAGGTCGAATAGTAGAAACTAGAGATACAATTACAACATTGACATCGACATAATTAAGACTAAATTTTTTATAATACATAGCATACTATTAAAATTGTTATTGCTAATATTAGTATATATAAAAATTGAGAGAATATCCAAGGAGGCATAGAAAAATACGTAAAACATTAAAAACAAGGCCCTGAGATTCGAACAGGAACTCATTAGGTTGCTAGTCCACTACCTAGACTAAATGGGCTGTAGCATCACATCTAAATTGCTGCATACATGTACTCCCTCCGTCCCACATAATTTTACCCAGTATTTCATTTTGGGCCGTCCCACATAATTTTACTCATTTCACTTTTACCATTTTTGGTAGTGGACCTCATATTCCACTAACTCATTCCTACTCACATTTTATTATAAAACTAATACTTTAAAAGTAGGACCCACATTCCACTAACTATTTCAACTCACTTTCCATTACATTTATTAAATCCCGTGTCAGGTCAAAGTGTGTAAAATTATATGGGACGGACGGAGTAATATACATAGGTAAAATACAAATGGGTGGCTGGTAGAATCCATGCATTGCATGCTAGAAGAGGCAAGCTTATAGGCTATAGCCAGACAAAACTACACTTTTCAAGTCAATATTCAATATTTATTCAAAAATATCATGCTTGTGCCTTGTGGTAAGCTACACCTCGTTTCCTCCCTCACAAATCAATTTCAATGCCAATATCGACAATATTATTTTCACACTCGAACTTGGATAATGAAATGAACATGTAACCTCCCCAAATTAGCAATGAGACACAGATATAACCTAGTAACTATGCCTAAAATAATCATCAACTTGAGAGCTCAAATAAGTGCACAAGATGAAGTTGGATGCTCCCATGGTAGTCATTTTCCATGTGGTTGTTTTGCTTCTCTTGTTGAACAGCACCACGGTGCAGAGTACACCTTTCCCTGTAAGAGTTGGAGTGGTGGTAGACATGGACGATTATGATGGAAAAATGGGGTTGAACTGCATCACTATTGCACTCTCGGATTTCTACACCAAACATGGCTACTACCAGACTAGGCTGGTGCTTACCAAGAGAGACTCCAAAAAAGATGTCGTTGGAGCAGCTGCAGCAGGTACTTTTAATGCTAAATCAACCTACTTATTAAACGCACAGGTTTAGTGAATATACAATCTAGTAAGGCTTGCGAATTGAGTCTCTTTTAAAGAAATCTCTCTCATATACGGTCAGGGAAATGCTACATGTAGCTTGAATGAATCATATGATAATGTTGAAGCTATACATTACATTAAATGTGTGGAAGCCACCGAATTTTGGCAGAATTGTGATGGTTGTCATTTTCCGAGGGATGAAATACAGAGAAAACTGATAAACTAAGTAAGAAAAAAGACGTTTTTGCTTAAAAAATGACACATAATTATTTATAGCTTAGCATAAAGAATTATGATAATATTATTCCCTTTTGAGTAAAGGCCAAAATTGGTCCCGAACATATGGTCATTTTACCTTTTTGGTCATAAACTTTATCTTTTGGATTTTTTTGTCCTGCACATATGAAAATTTGATCATTTTGGTCCTCCGTCAATAGTTTCGTCAATAGTTCCGTTAAAAACTCTTAATTCTGATTTTTAATTCACTAATTAATCTCCTAATTATTTTTAACTCTAGGGTTTTTATTAAAGCCCGCGCTTCTACACCGATGTCAAGCTCAACTCCGAGAGGGTCGATCCGCCGTCCTCCATCACCGATTCGCTCATGTCGTGGGCGCATGAGGCCCACTGGTCCATGGGCGGCCTCAACGTCAAGCGCCACCGCCTCCAGGGGCGGATCGAGGGCAGCGTCGAGAAGCTCCAAGTGCAGAAGGAGCAGATCTTCAAGCGCACTCCGATTCCGAAGAAATCCGCCGCAAAATCGCCTGCAAAAGATCCATGTCGAGATCGATACAACCCCCTCCCCGCCGCGCGCTCCTCTGGCGATTAAGCGGCAGCGAGTCGTCGGATTGATGGATGAGGATGAGGAGGACGAGGAGGAGGAGGTTGTGGCGGTGAAGAAAGGTCCGGTGAGGAAATTGGGGGATGATTTCGAGAGGGTGGCGAGGGAAAGCGGGATGGCGAGCAGCTCCACCAGAGAAATTGGGGGGGGGGGGGGGGGGCGGGGGGAGAAGAGGAAATTGGTTAAGGGAGGGAAGAAGATTGAGGGTGCGGTGGTGGCTGCCGCCGCCGGAATCAGAAGCTCGCCGCGGTTGTCGAAGATGCGTTGATTGAGTTTGGGGTGAAGGTGTTTGATGATTTGTCTCAGTGGAATTAGGATTAGATTTTCTTTTTTATTTCTTATTTAATGAATTTCGAGTGTTTAGTGCCCGTAATCTAACTTGGATATTTATTAAAATAATTAGGAGATTAGTTAGTGAATTAAAAATCAGAATTAAGAGTTTAATCTGGTCAAAATCGGGTTGACCGTTAGTTTTTAATGGAACTATTGACGGATGACCAAAATGATCAAAATTCCATATGTGCAGGACCAAAAAATCCAAAAGATAAAATTTAGGACCAAAAAGGTAAAATGACTATATATTCAGGACCAATTTTGACCTTTATCTTTCATTTTTCATTTGAAAAGGATTTAGTGCAGATTTCACTAAGAATAGGACTTTCTTAATTTCTATTTCTGGATAGATTTAAATGTCAATTACTCTGTGTCAATAATTTCACATATAGTATCCACTTTTGTAATATTTGTGGAAGCTGCTATGATGATATGATCCATGCATTGCATGCAAGTGGCCAATTTCCTAAGAATCATACCACCACCTCATTAAATGATTATTGCTTTTTTAGAAGACAAGTTTTACAAGCATCCTTGTATTAACGACTTGAATTTGAAATAGTCAAGCTAAACACTAACTTATAAGTACTATACTACTAACAAGTTGATGGGAGTCATGTAACTATTACATTAAAAAAAATCCTTTTTTTGTCGATTTATTACAAAACAAAACTAGACTTTTCAAGTCGACAATATTCAACATTAATAAAGTCAATATTCAATATACATTCAAAAATCTAATGCATGCATATGTGTGAAATTTCATCTCATTCAACGTCAATGTCGACATATACTCCTATTATTTTGACACTTGAGCTTATATATTGAAATTACTATGTAACTACCTCCCCAAATTTGCAATGAGACAGAGAATATGGCATGAAATAAACAATTTTCAGTCAACAACTGTAGTCCTGCGACTATAAGACTGCCAGTTATTTAACAGTAGATTATACTGATTTTCTTAATGTGGACGTGACTGTTGACGAAGATATAACCTGGTAACTGTACTCAAAATAATCATCATCATCATCCAAAATTTGAGAGCTCAAATAACTGCACGAGATGAAGTTGGAGGCTCCCATGGTAGCCATTTGTCCTCTTGTTGTTTTGCTTCTCTTGCTGAACAGCGCCACGGTGCAGAGCACACCTTTCCCTGTAAGTGTTGGAGTGGTGGTTGACATGGACGATTATGTCGGGAAAATGGGATTGAACTGCATCACTATGGCACTCTCGGATTTCTACACCAAACATGGCCACTACCAGACCAGGCTGGTCCTTACCAAGAGAGACTCCAAGAAAGATGTTAT